>NW_027189136.1:3919293-4219974 GCF_040958095.1 Procambarus clarkii
GTGTGTCCGTGTGTCCTGTGTGTCCGTGTGTCCTGTGTGTCCTGTGTGTCCTGTGTGCCCGTGTGTCCTGTGTGTCAGTGTGTCCTGTGTGTCCGTGTGTCCTGTGTGTCCTGTGTGTCCGTGTGTCCTGTGTGTCCTGTGTGTCCTGTGTGTCCGTGTGTCCTGTGTGTCCGTGTGTCCTGTGTGTCCTGTGTGTCCGTGTGTCCTGTGTGTCCGTGTGTCCTGTGTGTCCGTGTGTCCTGTGTGTCCTGTGTGTCGTGTGTCCTGTGTGTCCGTGTGTCCTGTGTGTCCGTGTGTCCTGTGTGTCCTGTGTGTCCGTGTGTCCTGTGTGTCCTGTGTGTCCGTGTGTCCTGTGTGTCCTGTGTGTCCTGTGTGTCCGTGTGTCCTGTGTGTCCGTGTGTCCTGTGTGTCCGTGTGTCCTGTGTGTCCGTGTGTCCTGTGTGTCCGTGTGTCCGTGTGTCCTGTGTGTCCGTGTGTCCTGTGTGTCCGTGTGTCCTGTGTGTCCTGTGTGTCCTGTGTGTCCGTGTGTCCGTGTGTCCTGTGTGTCCTGTGTGTCCTGTGTGTCCGTGTGTCCTGTGTGTCCGTGTGTCCTGTGTGTCCTGTGTGTCCGTGTGTCCTGTGTCCGTGTGTCCTGTGTGTCCTGTGTGTCCTGTGTGTCCGTGTGTCCTGTGTGTCCTGTGTGTCCTGTGTGTCCTGTGTGTCTTGTGTGTCCTGTGTGTCTTGTGTGTCTTGTGTGTCCTGTGTGTCTTGTGTGTCCTGTGTGTCCTGTGTGTCCTGTGTGTCCGTGTGTCCTGTGTGTCCTGTGTGTCCTGTGTGTCCTGTGTGTCCGTGTGTCCTGTGTGTCCGTGTGTCCTGTGTGTCCTGTGTGTCCTGTGTGTCCTGTGTGTCCGTGTGTCCTGTGTGTCCGTGTGTCCTGTGTGTCCGTGTGTCCTGTGTGTCCTGTGTGTCCGTGTGTCCTGTGTGTCGTGTGTGTCGTGTGTGTCCTGTGTGTCTGTGTGTCCTGTGTGTCCTGTGTGCCCTGTGTGTCCGTGTGTCCTGTGTGTCTTGTGTGTCTTGTGTGTCCTGTGTGTCCGTGTGTCCTGTGTGTCCGTGTGTCCTGTGTGTCCTGTGTGTTCGTGTGTCCTGTGTGTCTTGTGTGTCTTGTGTGTCCTGTGTGTCTTGTGTGTCTTGTGTGTCCTGTGTGTCCGTGTGTCCTGTGTGTCCTGTGTGTCCTGTGTGTCTTGTGTGTCGTGTGTGTCCTGTGTGTCCGTGTGTCCTGTGTGTCCTGTGTGTCTTGTGTGTCCTGTGTGTCTTGTGTGTCCGTGTGTCCTGTGTGTCTTGTGTGTCCTGTGTGTCCGTATGTCGTGTGTGTCATGTGTGTCGTGTGTGTCCTGTGTGTCGTGTGTGTCCTGTGTGTCCGTGTGTCCTGTGTGTCCTGTGTGTCTTGTGTGTCCGTGTGTCCTGTGTGTCCTGTGTGTCCTGTGTGTCGTGTGTGTCCTGTGTGTCGTGTGTGTCCTGTGTGTCTTGTGTGTCCTGTGTGTCCTGTGTGTCCTGTGTGTCTTGTGTGTCCGTGTGTCGTGTGTGTCCTGTGTGTCCTGTGTGTCTTGTGTGTCCGTGTGTCCTGTGTGTCGTGTGTGTCCTGTGTGTCTTGTGTGTCCTGTGTGTCCTGTGTGTCTTGTGTGTCCGTGTGTCCTGTGTGTCGTGTGTGTCCTGTGTGTCCTGTGTGTCCGTGTGTCCTGTGTGTCGTGTGTGTCCTGTGTGTCTTGTGCCAATGTCACCTACACCCCCAATCTCCTGAGTGTCATATACCAGTGTCCGTGCCACCTGTGTGTCATATACCAGTGTCCGTGCCACCTGTGTGTCATATACCAGTGTCCGTGCCACCTGTGTGTCATATACCAGTGTCCGTGCCACCTGTGTGTCACCTGGGCCTCAAAATAATAATAATACACTTAGGGTATATTACACTAACAGTAGGAGTCTAAGAAACAAAATAAACGATTTAAATGCTCTTGTCTACACAGAAACAATAGATATTATTGCACTTACCGATACGTGGATGAATGTAGAAAATAGAGAACAATTAACTGAAAATCAAATTAACGAATTTAAACTATTTTTCATAGATATATATATATATATATATATATATATATATATATATATATATATATATATATATATATATATATATATATATATATATATATATATATATATATATATATATATATATATATATTAGACGAGAAGGGTATACCTTAAGGAGCCGTATATGTCATGGGAAAATTTAAATTGTAATCTCAAAGAAGGAATCAAAACAGAGCCACTCACGGAAACTGTTTGGCCAGAATTATACGAAAAAGGTAAAAATCTTATAATAGAAGTTATATACAGTCCACCAAACTTAGACAAGATGGAAACAAAGCATTTATGGGATGTAATATTCAGAGCATCTAGGTCAAACAGCATATGCGTCATGGGTGACTTTTATTTTAGTGGAATGAACTTGATTAACAAAACAGAGAATAATGAAGCAGAAGATTTTCTAGAATTAATTAACAATTGCTTCCTTAAGCAACACATCTAAGGATCAACGCATGAAAATAATATTTTAAACTTAGTGTTAACTAACCCAAATTTATGACATCGAAATAGGGAGTGAGCTAGGGAACAGTGATCACAAAGAAATCAGATTTAGCATAGAATGGAATAGATTTGTAGAGGAAATTTTTGTTAAAGTGCCAGTTTTTCGAAAAGCGATTTTAACGGCCTAAGAATTTTTTGAGTGAAATAGATTGAAAAGTCTTGGGCATGAGAGGGGGGGGGGGCGGTCTTGGAGCGAGACGTGAACCCAGTGATGGCTGACGTAAACAGGGATTTCGATGTGGATTTAAGTATAACTTATTTAAAAATATTTTAAGCAAAGCACAGGAACGTAGTATTATAATATTATATCTATAAATGATTTAGATTCAGGTTTGAACAGCAATATTTGCAAATTTGCCGATGATACAAAAATAGGGAGAGCAATAAACACGGAAGAAGTCTCACTATCACTTCAAGACGATCTAAATAGGGTTTTGAAATGACCAAAAGATTGACAGATGCAGTTTAATGCTGACAAATTTAAGGTTTTGAGGCTAGGTAATGATGATAGAGTTACAAAATACGAGCTACAAGGTGTTGAGATTGCGAATTCGGATTGCGAAAGGGATCTGGGAGATATGATTAGTAAGAATTTAAAACCAAAAAATCAATGCATATACGTTTGTAATAAGGCAAATAGGAAGGACATTGGGATTTATTAATCGAAGCATAAGTAACAAGACACCTGGTGTTGTTCTTCAGCTATATCTTGCTCTGGTTAGGCCCCATTTAGATTATGCAGTTCAGTTTTGGTCGTCGTACTATAGAATGGATATAAATTCAAAAGAATGCATCCGGCGTAGGATAACAAAGTTAATTTCGCAAATTATAAACTTGTCATACGAAGAAAGATAGATAAAGCCTAAATTACATTCACTGGAAAGGCGAAGAATTAGGGGGTGACATGATAGAGGTTTACAAGTGGATGAATGGACATAACAGGGGGGATATTAACACTTTCGCGCTTTCGATTAGAGATAACTCGTCACTGGTTTTTCTTACGATTCCGCATAACTGCCTACTTTTCTCGTCAATCGAAAAAATATTTCTATAAATTCCATTTTTTAACCGAAATGGATGGGGGATACTCTCAGATTGTTCTCCATGAAATTCCCGTTCTCCCTCACCGAACACATGGCATCTCGGCCTACCCGGTCACGTGGTATACCACATGTTCCCGACATAGATGCCAGCGCAGCTCCTCCTGCTGACACGGCAGTTTCAACACCCGGCCCATCTGGTGCGAGGCGTCCTCTGTTCACCTCAACACCTCAAGCCCACTCATCAACCACAAATTCTGAAATGGACATTGAGGACATAGAACCACTTGATGTTTCTGATTTCATAGAAGATTCTACTACAAGTTTGGTGGTTCCTGTAGAAGACAATATTCCTCCAGTGCATCCAAGAAATACAAGAATTATAGATTCAGAACAACGTCTCAACTACAAGTTGACGCATGAACTCGTGCACTTGGCTAAAAAAAGAAGATGCCGTGTTTGTTTCAAGTCTGGCGAAAGGAGGGACGTGATATATGGATGTAAAACTTGTGATGTGGCACTGTGCGCTGCGCCTTGCTACACAAGGTACCACCGAAGAAAGATATTTTGGGTGGAGAAAAATAACCACCGGCAACAGCTTCACTCCACCTAAGAAACATCAGATGAGCAACTTCAGGATCAGAAGCCTGAAGATGGTGGAGTGAAGAAAAAATGCTCAACTGTTGATCTTCAATCAACATAGACAGGGTAAGTACACCTATTTGGAATTTTTTATCATCTATAAGAAGTTATATTATATTATATACGTTTTGTAGAGAATTTATTTGCGAATTTTTTGGTACCAGAATGAATATTATATCACATAAACTTCTATGAGTAAAAAAAAAAAAACACAAAGTATGTTTGGGGGTGTGGCTCTGGGTGTGGCGGCCGTGTGGCAGTGGGTTCCCTTTAGCCGTTGATATATCCAACACGTGGGAAATATTTGTATGTGTTATGTATATGTCTGTGTAGGGAATTTTACTGCGATCACTGTCATACCAATTATAAAATGTTTCAACAAGTATAAACATGACAAACATCAAACGAACGAAAACAATGCGTTCGTTTCTGCCGCGAACGCATATTGAGCGACGTGGTTATATATTTGGCGCTTCTCTTACACATGCTTTGTACAAATGTTATACATTTCATCTTATAGAAAATTTTATTGCGAACACATTGGTATAAAAAAGAAATACGTACATAGAAAAGTAGGGTCAGGAAACGTATAAATGTATAAACTTTCCAAGCATGATTTCCCCCCTGTGTTTTCGCCAGTGCGCTCGCGGCTAACTACTCTCCACTTCACACACTCTTGCGGGTGGGCAATTACCTATATTAAACATTCATATGCATATGTCCGTGTAGAGAATTTTATTGCGATTCCAATGATACCAAAATTAGCGATGTAGGACAACTGTAGGCTTCGCAACCATTAAGAGAGTGGAAACATTTTGTTGCTGTTTGGCGCTCTCGGCGAGTGATCTGCATAGTTTTTTATTTGGTGTTGATACTCCTTATGCTTGGGCGGCATTTTATAAGTATGCTCTTATAGACAATTTCATTGCGAACACAGTGATACCAAATTTAAATACGTGCGCCTTTAATTATTGTCAGGACAGTCAAAAGAGTGTACACTTTTTCGGTCTTACCGCGTAGGCGCGCGAAGTGCCGAAAGCATCTGGGGTATAGATTTTTTTTGAGCGCCGAGAGCGCGAAAGTGTTAATTGGGTATTAAAAATTTCAACACAAGACAGAACACGAAACAATGGGTATATATTGGATAAGTTTGTATTTAGGAAACATCAACATTCACAATTCACCCATGATTAGCCAACCCAAGAACATAAGAACATAAGAACAAAGGCAACTGCAGAAGGCCTATTGGCCCATACGAGGCAGCTCCTATTTATAACCACCCAATCCCACTCATATACATGTCCAACCCGCGCTTGAAACAATCGAGGGACCCCACCTCCACAATGTTACGCGGCAATTGGTTCCACAAATCAACAACCCTGTTACTGAACCAGTATTTACCCAAGTCGTTCCTAAATCTAAACTTATCCAATTTATACCCATTGTTTCGTGTTCTGTCTTGTGTTGATACTTTTAATACCCTATTAATATCCCCTTTGTTATGTCCATTCACCCACTTGTAAACCTCTATCATGTCACCCCTAACTCTTCGCCTTTCCAGTGAATGCAGCTTAAGCTTTGTTAATCTTTCTTCATATGAAAGATTTCTAATTTGGGGAATTAACTTAGTCATCCTACGCTGGACACGTTCAAGTGAATTTATATCCATTCAATAATATGGCGACCAAAGCTGAACTGCATAATCTAAATGGGGCCTAACTAGAGCAAGATATAGCTTGAGAACCACACCAGGTGTCTTGTTACTAACGCTGCGGTTAATAAATCCAAGTGTCCGATTTGCCTTATTACGAACATTTATGCATTGATCCTTTTGTTTTAAATTCTTACTAATCATAACTCCCAGATCCCTTTCGCAATTCGACTTCGCAATCTCAACACCATCTAGCTCGTATCTTGTAACCCTATCATCATTACCTAACCTCAGAACATTACATTTATCAGCATTAAACTGCATCTGCCAATCCTTCGACCATTTCAAAACCCTATCTAGATCAACTTGATGTGACAGTGAGTCCTCCTCCGAATTAATTTCCTTACCGATTTTCGTATCATCGGCAAATTTGCAAATGTTGCTACTCAAACCTGAATCTAAATCATTTATATATATTATAAACAACAGAGGACCCAGGACAGAGCCCTGAGGCACCCCACTTACAACATTTTCCCACTCTGACTTGACTCCATTTATACTAACTCTCTGTTTCCTTTGGTATAGCCATGCCCTAATCCAGCTTAATATAGCACCCCCAATACCATGAGACTCTCTTTTTAATCAGTCTTTCATGTGGCACTGTATCAAAAGCTTTGCTAAAGTCAAGGTACACAACATCACAATCCTTACCACTATCAACTGCCTCAAACAATGCTAGAATAAAAAGATAACAAATTTGTTAAACATGAATGGCCATTTATAAAACCGTGTTGCGACTCAATTATTAATTTATGTTTTTCAAGATGAAGACGAATTTTATTTGCTATTATAGATTCGAGTAACTTTCCCACAATAGACGTTAGGCTAATTAGTCGATAGTTAGATGCAAGTGATCTATCTCCTTTCTTAAAAACTGGTACCACATTAGCAACTTTCCAAAACTCTGGCACTCTGCCTGACTCTATTGATTTATTACATATGGTTGACAGAGAGCCAATTGTTAGCCAACTGCACGCTGACTTTGTCTCTAGTAGCACAGAGCATCACCTTCACTCACCAGACCACTCCACAAATGAGCATTTGAATTTCATCATGGAATTCCAATTAAATTGTAATCGATCCAGCAATGCTGCTCAGTGTAGGAAAAGACCATCGATACTGGATACAAGTTCTGAAAGTGACAGCGAGTGGCATCATGTGAATAAGGCTAACAGGACAAGCCACTCCATGACGACCCATCGCCCTATAATCACTCCAGCTTCTCCAGCTCTCCCAGCGCCTCAGACTAAATCTACACTGCCATTCTTCAAGGTGCAGCACACCGAAGGTAAGTCTTCCTACGCTACTGTAGTTGCCTCGAAAAAGAGTACCCCCAGCTCCAGATCAGAGCAAAACCAAATCTCAGAGGAGAATATATTCTAAGGCCTATAGACGAGTCGGCCGCTATGATTCTGAAAAATTACACAAAATGTGAGGAACTGAAACCAGAGGATAAAATACGAAAAATCATTGTCCTCCACTATCCCTTGCATATGGCCCTTGGCCATCTCGAAAAGCTGAACTATGTGGTGTCAGCAGAGAGATGCCAAGTACGAACCACAAAACAGGAAACCCGACAAGTCCTTCTCACAGTAAGAGGACGGATCCCGGAGAAACTTGACCTTGGAATCTGGGGCGTGTTCCAACACAGGCCTTACACCCCAGAACCCCTAAGATGCTTTAGATGTCAGAGATTTGGGCATCTCAAAGATGGCTGCCAACGCCCAGTGAGGTGCGGAGTCTGCAACCAGACACTGTAACGGGGGGTGGGGGAAATAGCTCTCTCTTGTCCATTATTCCACCCCCCAGTTAACTAACGAGGCCAGGGGAAACAGCTCTCTCTAGTCCGTTATCCCGTCCCCAGTTAGCTAACTATTCTAGAGCACCTCCAGAGTTCCTACGGCAACCTCATCATGGAACCCGAAACTCTAGAGAGAACTCTAGAATACATTTCACTGTCACAAACGTATAAGAGACACGAAAGGAAAGAGAAGAATAGTGAAGTAATTAGTGAGGGTTTGGGGTGGGAGAGGTAGAGAGGTGGGAGGAGCGAGGAGGGTCATTAGCTGAAAGGGAAAGTACGGAGAGGGGTGGAGGGAGAGGAATAGATAGGTAGAAGTAGAAGAGTAGATAGTAGAAGTAGAAGAGTAGATAGTAGAAGACGAAATGCTGCCACCATCCATTCATGATCATTACATACAAGACAAGGAATGGAACTTGTCTGTATCACAATATTCTCAAAAGATGTTATTACCATGTATCAACTCCAAACATGTACTCATTAATATCATGAAACCAGTAACCACAGAGGCTTTCTCACCTCAACTCAAAAACTCTAGGGAACCAAGTAAAGGCAATTTAAATAATAAATTCAATTATATTTCACATGATAACTATCATAATTTAAGCAATTCAAATGTTCCAGTTTAATATGCAAAATGAGTCATCACCCAGGAATTTGAGAACCCTACAACTTGACTGCCCCTGATCATCACACAACATATGTAAACACGACCAAGTCACCTTAATGCTCAACTCACCAAGTGTCTGCCTATAGCTGGATTGAGAGGGGGGGGGGGTCTGTAGTTGACAGAGACTGTCCCGCCCTGCCGGCCGACAGCCTCCCTGCTAGGCCGTCTTCTCTCCTCTGCTGGCTGCTGTTCTTCTCTGTCTCGTTAACGCTCTCGAATCGATAGTTCTCCGAGTATATATTGGGGAACCTAGTAACTAACTCCGCCCACAAGTAGATAGCCGCAGGCACTCTACCAAGCCACTCCTTAAACGTCGGCATGTTTGAAGGCTACCAGGCTCCAATTATAAGATTAGCAGAAGCAAGGTGAAATTCGCATGATCTGACCTCAGGTCACTTGAGGTCATTAACGCTTAGAGGTTTGACTTTCCGGTGGACAAACTGGCGCCTTCTCAAATCCCTGTCTGTGACTCCTGAGTCTCTATGTATTTTAAATACAACTAAACCAAACACCTTTTACAGTGTTACAACACAAAAATATGCATTGATAAATACAAGGCAAACCACCCTGTTCAGGTAAAGTGCCCAAATAGCTCCAAGGCACATCACGCCTGGAACTTGAAATGCCCTGAAAGGCTCTAAAGGCTTCAAACGAACCTCACCACGCCTACAGCAGAGCCGAAGCCGCCACCAAAACTAATACCAGCTCCCATGCCCACTAAAACCGCGAGGGGTCTACCCATTCAGGTAGAGGGGGCACACGGCCCTTCACCATCGGCCATGGTGAAGGGTGAGAAGACAGTACAGGACAAAAAGAAAGATGGAGAACACAAGAATCATGTTCAAAGCAGTCGGCCTCCCATTTCATCCAGTAAGCACACTGGGAGCGTTACCCCAGTGTGCACACTGCATTACCATAATAGTAACAATTTCAGTGTCAAAGTTACCACCGAGAAGGGTCTAAAAGCTACTAGGCCCCAAACCTGCACAGCATTAAATAGTGCTCCCACAAAACTGGACGCTCTCTGGCCAATGCTCAAAAATTTGGTCACCTAATTGATCGAAAGTCTGCTGTCATCACATGGTATCAAGCAAACCACAGAGACTCGGAAGACAATTGAGCACAAGCTCAAGAAATTCGAAAATGTAATATCCTCACCTTCAAGACAGCAGGGCAGGAGACACGCCCCTCAAAATCCGATAGAGTCCAGCTCGTCGGAAAGCAACATTGATGAGTCAATTCTAGGTCCACTAAGAACCTATACACCAATTGCAACTTCTATGGCGTGTTCATCAGACTCCATGGATACCACGGAATTATCAGCAAATTCCAAGAACCTAGAGGTCTAAAGATCCTGCAATGGAATGCGCAAGGACTGCGCACTAAATTGCAACACTTGCAATGCATAGCAGCAACCAAGGGCATAGACATCCTGATACTACAGGAGAGCTTGCTTCGAGCCGAATTAGAACCTAAAATCTCAGGCAATCGAGGCTTCTTCCTTCCATGGATCAATGGGCAATCCAGGGGATGTGCAATCTATGTAAAATGTGACCTGATCTCCAAGTCCATAACCAGCCCACCCAATTGTGGAGCAGGGACAGAGGTAATGGGAGTCACCATTGAGCTAAGACACGACAAACTTGAAGTGTTCAATGTGTACAGGTCTCCACATGCCGAAATGGATCTCTCTGTGTTATTTCGACACGCGACAACAACAAACACAATCATTTGTGGAGATTTTAATGCCCATCATCGATTGGCACTGGGCTCGTACACAACAAATGAGGCCGGCACTCACATTGCACATCTACTGGACCAGCTTCCAGAAATACAAATCCTAAACAAGAATGAACCTACCCACATCCAAGAAGGCAGATTAGACCTAACCTTCGTTTCAGCCTCCCTAAGAGATGCAGCAACATGGTCAGTTGAGCCCACACTCACAAGCGACCACTATGGGTCCAAATTGATCTAAAGTTAGACCTACCCACCCCACCTCCGCCTCCATCTGAAGCCTGCAACTTTGCTTTAGCAAACTGGGACTGATTTCAAAACCTCATTTCAGAATGGCATAGAAACTATGATCTTCCTGAAGACATTAATCAGGCAGAACAAGAATTTGTCAAAGCGATTCAGAGTGCAGCCAACCACTGAATCCCACTGAAAAACAGTCCACCGGACACCATAAAGATCATTGGTACTATTGCGAACATGTCAAAGAACTCAACCATAGACTCAAAAGAACAAGAAAGATATACAAAAAGCAGCCAAGTGACCGCAACAAGACCTTACTTTGTGAGGTCAAGGAACATGTTGTTACCACCCTTGAGACTAAATAAGGTTCTTCTCCCCGCAGTGCAATAAAAAGATAATAAATCGGCCTTGCCAACAACTGTCTAGGGGTAAATATACATCACTGCATAAAATGGAGAACAATATATATATGCTAAGGGGGACAAACATATCAACACTTAATGTATAAATAATAACCAGAAATATTCTTCAGCATGCAAATCATAGAATAACCTCCTTATTGAGACATGAGCACTATCACTAAGACATGGATTAATTAGAGAGATATATACAATATCATCTAACCAGATATTTAACATTTATATGGGCTAAATTAACAGTGACCAATGACTTAACTTAAAGCATGTCTCCTCTCGACAGCAGCCGCCACGCTTCTGCCCACGCCTTGGACCGCAGGCCAAGCGTCTACCAAAAAATCAACTAACCGTCCACACAAAACATTGTGGAAAATCTAATAATAAAACGCAGCACTAATATTCAAAACATTGTTAAACTAAAGAGTAGTAAACACTGGTACAACATTCCATACAATAATACAGAAACCAAATATGGGCATAACTCAATGTACTACTATAAACACTCGATTGACAACAATGTTCCCACACTGGCCATATCCAAATATGGTCAACCGCCCACACGGATAAACTACATGAGAAATTAACACCAAAAGCCTCACACAATATAATGTAACTCAGGCACACTACTGCATGCTATAATATATATATATATATATATAACATACAAAATCTTATATCATACAACTAGATGCTATATTAAAGAACAAGACAATAAAGTAATATGAGAATCAAGAGTAATGGCAGAATCCTAGTAAGATTCGTAACATCCCTCCCGTCCCCTAAGAAAAAAAATGAAATTAACTGAAGGTTGATTTCATTTTTTTGACTGCATGAAATATAACATGTAAGATAACATGAAAATAAAACATGAAAATGCTTCGACTAAAATTCAAGTGCAAAGCAATGAAATCTCACACAGTAAAAAAAATACAAAAATTTCATACATCTTATGAATAGAAACACTACATAGGTTTCACTGGAGTATGCAAATTTATCTCTCCAGGGTACTGTCTCATTTATATCACTTAGCTTCAGATCATATTTCACACTCTTATCTACAACATTATCATTATTAGAATTGTCAAGAAAGGTAGCTGCTTTCACACAGTTATCACGGCAATTTATCTTTCTATCTGTTGCTACTATTTCTCTGAGATCAGTCCCATATTTCCAATTGATCCATTTTCTATATGGTGACATTTTCCAAGACAGACTCCCTTTCCCATTACTCCCTTTTTCTGGAGCTGAACTGCTTAATTGAAGCTGACTGGATGTTGAGTAGATTTGGGACTTCTCCTGGGTATGCTCTGACACAGACATCTGCTCTTCATCCCTCTTGATCCTCTGTGGAACACATACTCTCGCCCAATGGATACTAAAATTAGAGAAATTAGCATTAAACCTCACAATTATGTATAAAACTTTCCCATTCATAGAACCTTCCGAAACACAAGACACCGACTTAGCAAACCTTTGACCTTCAAACCAAGAAATACAACCCAAGATAAGTGCAAAGACTACCTGATCGAACTGACTCAGATGATCCATAAGGAACACAGAAATCAATTTCCTCATAACTCTGTCATAACGATCAGTGAAAGAAAACAGGCATATGCCTAGGCACCATATCTCAATCATAACTCTCAAGACAAGTTCACACCTCCTGATGGTGAACTTGAACACAACACACACTATCATCAACCTTCTAGTCTTCCAAAAGACTAAGTAAAACATGCCGAAAACTTGACAACCCTCACCATCACTTCCCAAGTGATTTACGTCTGATGACAAACAATCAACCAAGAGGTTTAAGGGTCTTAACATCTTGAAGATGCACAGCAGATTACCTGAGAAACACCCAAGGACAATCTGAAACCCTTCACAATGATTAACACTAGGTAGGATAACCTTATCCCCCAACTTGAAATACACACCTGGAGCCTCAAACATCTGCTCCCCAGTATGATTTAATCCTTCACCCACAATATGACTCTGAAAGTCAACACCACACTTGAGTGGAACATACACTTTTATCACTCGTGCATCAAAATTAACTGGACCTGAATATAGAGATACTGCTCTAGTATAACTCACCACTTCCTCAGAACTACTGGTTGCACAACCTACTTGAGTAAACTCTCTCTGCTCAACCACAAGGCTGGACAAAGATGTCCCACAGTCCATTACTTCACAAGAAAATGGCTCCTGCAGAATAAAAGTAGATTTCAACATCCTACACACACTCTGACTCAATGTACACAATGAGAAATACTTACTCTACATGGAATAAGAATCACAACTCCGCAACTTAGATCCAAATGCTACTTTACCACTCTCAATTGTTTTACCAAAATTTCCTCCCATGATTTCTGGAGCTGCTTGGAGTACTGTCTGCTCACAATCAATAATATCACTACCAAGCTGGGTCACATCCTCACAGACAACTGAAGAGGGAGGCTCAATAGGTCTCCATCTACTCAACAGAAGCTGATCCTCTGGCTGCTTTCCCACACTCTCCAAAACTGGATCTACAGTACAGACTGTCTCCTTGCTTCTCTCTGAAATCTTAGGGTCAGTTCTACTCAATGCACATAAATTAAGGGAATCTGAAACGAGCGGGCAAGTAACAGGTAGTTTGACCTCCTCCCCTATTATATCACCTTGACTAGGGTGAGGCGGGGCCTCTACAACAGACTTACTCTCGACAACTGATTCTAAACTTGGAGTGAGCGGGAATACTTCTGCCAACCCGACATCTTGTCCTAAACCATTCACTTGGCTGGAATACAATAGAGTCGTGGCTTTTAAGTTTCTCTCAACTCCTGGCACAACGTTCGTAGTGAGCGGGCAAGACAATGGTACATGGACATCCTTTCCCAATTTATTGGAATAAAGCAGAGTCATAGTATCAGGCTTACTCTCAACAACTAAATCGGCCACACAGGAATCTGGAACAACCACATCCCACTTCTCCACTGAAGGGGTACTGGTTACTGGAACAAATGCTTGAGTAACAACATCAGAACTGACAACTGGATTTATATTAGTACTGACATCAGCACAGGTAGAATGGGCAAAACCATCTTCTACAACAGGTTCATTCATAGAACTAACTTCAGCACAGGCAGAATAAACATGGTCTGCAACTGGCTGTTTACACAAACGGGGATCAATCTTACCCACAACATGATTTATGGCCACATCATTTCCCAATATAACATCCACACCTGGGATGGGCAACTGGGTACTAACACCCACAGTGCATACACTTGGAGTAATGGTGGATCTTAAAGTAACATCTATCAGAGGTACAGTTTTACATCCTGCAACACTCTGAAGAACTACAGACTTCCTAGTATCTCTCTTTTCAACATTAGAGAGTATACTGGCAGAAATTAAGGTTTGGGAAGCACCAGTATCACGAAGAAGAACCACTGGCTTCCATTTCCCATTAACACACAAAACTTCTCCTGAAGACATATATGGAGAATACTGTTTCACCCAATTGGGGTTTACAGTTACATGTTTATTAGTAAATTTATTTTGCACACCTCTACAATAAATGAGACCAGTTGGTCTTAACTCTGGGTGCAAAGCATAACAGGAATTTATGACCTCACACATGACCACATGACCACACAGGAACACATGACCTCTTCTCCTGCAATGCGTGCAATACCTGCTAGTGGTCGGAACAGCCGAACCCACTGCAGGCTTAATCACTACATTACTTGAGGTTGACAACCCTGTCTGTTCCTCAGATTTAGGCTTTACAGGAGAAGGGTTAAGGGGAGAAGGTGAAGTAGCTGGTCGAGTCTGGAAAACATGATTTTTATGAGCATAATGATTAGTTTTAGCATTAAAATGGTTAATTGGTGCTCTGAAAGGTACTTTAGTAAGTAGTTCATGTTCATCAGCTAGCTTGGCTAATTTGATAAGATCAGTGGTTTGTTTATTTTCAGCCATAAATAAAGCTAATTTCTCTGGTAGACATCCCACTACTTCCTCAGTTACTATGAGGTCTCTTAAAGTCTCAAACTCTGTAATATTAAGTGCTTTAATCCATCTGTCAAAGTGATTTAATTTTACTCTTACAAAGTCAGAAATAGTCTGGTCATGTGCTCTTTTTAAACTTCTGAATTTGATTCTATGTGCCTCTGGGATCTGCTGGTAAGCATTCAAAATACTCTGCTGAACAAATTTAAAATCGAAAGAATTCTCAGCCGGCAAAGATGCAAATACCTCTTGAGCTTTACCCTTAAATTGTCCTTGTAATATGCTAACCCATTGATCGACAGGCCAGTTCATGCTGACTGCTAGTTTCTTAAAGTGCAAGAAAAATATTTCTGGATCTTCTTCATTAAACTTAGGTAATTCTACATGTTTACTGTACTTGGAAGAACTATTTGTACTCTCTGGATTATTACTAGTGTTACCTTGCCCTGCTGCAATTCTCTGCTGTTCTAACCTGTTATTATTTTCAGCAATACTCTGCTGAACTTCTAATTGTCTAGTCTGCTGCTCGGTTTGTTTAGTTTGTTGCTCTGCTAGTCTTAACTGAGCCTCCAACTCAAGGTGTTTGGTCTGGTTCTGCAACTCCAACCTCTGCTTGTCTGCTGCCAACCTCTGCTTGTCTACTTCCAACCTCTGCTTGTCTGCTTCCAGCCTAGCCAATTCTAATTGAGTCTCCAACTCCAACTTTAAGATTGCCACCCTGTCACTTGACTTCTTCTAACTCTCCCAAACACTCTTCTTCAAGTCTCTCCTCCTCCACCAAGTGTGTGACAATCACTCTTAACACTTGAGCTTTCAACATTTTACTGGAAACTGCTATGTTCAATTTATCAGCCAGCAATAACAAACCAGACTTCTTTAAGTCTTTAATTTTACCAAAATTTGGCTGATCTACCAGCGCAGCAACCTGATCCTCCATGGTTGGCTCAATAATCACAACTTACACTTGAAACAACACTGAAAATTATGCTTGGCCCCTGGCACAAGCTAAACACTTACCTCAAATCGTGAAGCGTTGAGAAGTTTTCACAGCAGCTCAGATTGAACAGATAATTTCACAGGCTTGATTAGGTGTCACTAGATAATCACAGAGTACCTAGGAAGGCAATTGCTATTAATAATTAGCACTGTTAATTGAACAACATTACAGGGAATTAAGGCTTATTCTCCCGGACACAGGCCCTCATTTGTTACCACCCTTGAGACTAAATAAGGTTCTTCTCCCCGCAGTGCAATAAAAAGATAATAAATCGGCCTTGCCAACAACTGTCTAGGGGTAAATATACATCACTGCATAAAATGGAGAACAATATATTTATGCTAAGGGGGACAAACATATCAACACTTAATGTATAAATAATAACCAGAAATATTCTTCAGCATGCAAATCATAGAATAACCTCCTTATTGAGACATGAGCACTATCACTAAGACATGGATTAATTAGAGAGATATATACAATATCATCTAACCAGATAATTAACATTTATATGGGCTAAATTAACAGTGACCAATGACTTAACTTAAAGCATGTCTCCTCTCGACAGCAGCCGCCACGCTTCTGCCCACGCCTTGGACCACAGGCCAAGCGTCTACCAAAAAATCAACTAACCGTCCACACAAAACATTGTGGAAAATCTAATAATAAAACGCAGCACTAATATTCAAAACATTGTTAAACTAAAGAGTAGTAAACACTGGTACAACATTCCATACAATAATACAGAAACCAAATATGGGCATAACTCAATGTACTACTATAAACACTCGATTGACAACAATGTTCCCACACTGGCCATATCCAAATATGGTCAACCGCCCACACGGAGAAACTACATGAGAAATTAACACCAAAAGCCTCACACAATATAATGTAACTCAGGCACACTACTGCATGCTATAATATATATATATATATATATATATATATATATAACATACAAAATCTTATATCATACAACTAGATGCTATATTAAAGAACAAGACAATAAAGTAATATGAGAATCAAGAGTAATGGCAGAATCCTAGTAAGATTCGTAACACATGTGCATCGAGAGACCAGACTAATAAAAGAACAAAAGTGGCTGGAATGGTGTTCACACCTGAATAAACACACCTCTCTCGGAGAGATGTGGCAGCAAATCCACCGGGCCAAAGGGAATAAAACACCTAAAGCCCCACACCCCAAGGATCCTCAACAGGAAGCCGAAGTACTGGCAACCAGGTTTGCAGAGAGAGCAGCCAGCAATCAACTTCCACCAGATGTATTAGCAGTACAGACCGGACTAGAGGAAGAAAGGTGGCACAGCATGTGAAGAAGTCTCTGACACTAATGCCCCCTTCACACTGGATGAGCTCAATCGGGCTAAGAAAAACTCCAAGGATACATCCCCTGGAGCCGACAAAATAACCTATAAAATTATTAGAAACCTCGGCCCAGAGGGAGGTGCTGCATACCTAAGGTTAATTAATTTAGCCTGGACTTCTCAAACTAGACCTTCAGCTTGGAATAGAGCAGACATAGTGCCTATCCCAAAACCCAAAGATCCAGCTAATCCCAGGCCCATCTGTCTCCAAAGCTGTGCAGCCAAGACGGCTGACAGAATGGCACTCAACAGACTGGAGTGGAAAATGCCTAAACTGCACCATGATATGTATGCCTATAGAAGAGGGGTTGGCACAGTGGAATGTATTACAACTCTGTTAGCCCACTTGAATGACAGACCAGGAATGCTGATATTCCTGGACCTCGAAAAAGCCTTTGAACTGGCTAGCGCCCCAGCTATTCTCTGCTGCCTCATTGACAAAGAGGTCAGAGGCAACCTGCTCTCCTGGACCAAAAACTGTCTCATAAACAGAGAAGCAAGAGTAAAACTTCATGGCACAGTCTCTGAGTACAAAAGACATGAAAATGGTACACTGCAAGGAGGTATTCTCAGCCCTCTTCTCTTCAACTGTTTAATGGAAAGAATAATGAGGTTGAAACTCCCACATCACTGCAGGCTGCTAAACTACGCGGACGATTTTGTCATCATCATAAAAGGAAGGGATGCGGCGCGCCTTGCACCCAAATGCTTAGACTGCATCAGTAAAGAGGCAAAACAGATTGGGATCAAACTCAACCCCTCAAAGTCAAAGGCCATGCCCATAAAAATAGCGAAGCCCAACATCCAACTCACAGTACAGGGTCAACCAATTGAATGGGTGGACACTTATCAGTATCTAGGAATAATCCAGGACACACACATGAATTTTAATGCTGAGGTCACTTACTTGAGAAAGCAAACTGCGGCCCGGACGGCAATCCTCAGGTCGCTAACCTCCCTCTCTGGAGGAGCCAATCTGCAATTCCTTTGCACATACTATGTACAGGCAGTCAGATCAGTGATCGGTTATGCCGCACCTGCACTCACAAATCTATCACACCAACAGTGGAAAAAGCTTGAAGTTGCCCAAAACAATGCTATGAGAGCCACACCGGGATCCCCCATATGGACCAGGCCTGAAACTCTTAGACTGGAGACGGGTTTGCCCTCTCTACAAGAAAGAATATCACATAGGACAGCTACAATTATCAGTAAGATAATTATTTCTTCTGATCCAATCCCAGTACAGGAGGCCTTGGTGGTTGGACTAGGCCAAAACAATGGAAACTCTTGGGCTGCAAGAGCAGGAAAAGTCCTAAACAGATTACATTTAAAAAGCATGATTCTTGATCGAGAGGGTGATCAACCACACCCAAATTACACTCCTTCCGCACCGTGGGAAGAGCCAACTTTCAAAAAAGTAATAGAAAGTCTCCCAATGAAAAAGGCTGCCTATGATCCAACAATCCTAAGGTGCATAATAGAAAAGCAAATGTATAAATTGCAGTAGCTGGAGCCACCCACATCTTCACAGACGGATCGGTTGACACAGAAAATGAGAGTGCTGGCGCTGCTCTTTGCACGACCAGCGTACAGGCATATTGGAGACTGGGAGGACTAGTATCATCAACCCAAACTGAGCTGTTTGCCATACAACAGGCATTCGCATATGTGATTGCACAAAACACTCAAAATGCAATCATACACACAGACTCAAAAGCTGCACTTCAAATACTAGGACAAAAACAGTGGAAGGATAACTGGGAAATAATTACATCCATTTTGTGTCTTGGAGCAGTCGCTAAAGGCAAAGGACTCAACATAACCTTAAACTGTATCCCATCTCATGTTGGAATCCCATTAAATGAGAAAGCTGATGAAATTGCTAAATTGGCAATTCGTCATCCAGTGATACATAAAACAATTCAACCCAGCTGTTACGGCCCTACTGGGACGCAACCGGGTTCTTCTCTGATGGTAGTAGAGTTTGGGAATCCGGCCCCAAGTTAGTAGAGGCTTTCAAGGGGTGTGTTCCGTAATGCAAGTTAAATTAAAGGGGGAGGGATACAAGTATTCCAGTTTTCTGATATATTTTTCACCACCATATATAAATAAATAACAGTCGCACGCGGGGATTATTACTACACAAAAATATATACAGTTGCGTCTTCCTCCAAAGACATTGGATGCTCAACGACGCTCACTCTGGGTAGCCCTGGTTCCTTCTTCCGTGGCCCACGATGAATCCACGCCGACTACTCCGAATCTACCCTGGCCACAGGCCAGCCAAATTATAGTCCCACTGGGTGCTTCGTCGTGGAAGCCTTCAACCACAATCCAGCCTGTAGCTGGCAGGTACCGATCAGCTCCGCTGTATAGGCGGAGCTGATCGGTACTGCTCCACGACCAATACTTAGGGTTGCGAACCCTAGCCAGGAACCTCGTGTGACTCGCTGGTCACTCTCCTCATACAGCACTCCAGTGGGTGGTCTCCTCCACCAGCCAACCCCGGATAAGGCGATTCCCAACACTGCCACTCCTCAGGCAGGCTATTATACTCTCAACAGAGTTCATCCGGGGGGGTGACTCGCAGCTTCTTCAAAGCAGACTGGTGAAGAGACCTTGGCTGCCTTGGGTAGACTGATCCATCAACAGTCCCAGGTCGACTCTGAAACCAGACACGTCATCAGTACTGGGGATACTACCTGGGGCCACTAGGAAACATCACTTACTAGCTTAGACAGAAACGTCCACCTCTTCACTCCATAGATGGCGTTCACCGTCCAAGCGCCACCTCACCAGAGGTCAGCAGCGGCTATGTCACGAGCTGACTAGGACAGGAATCCAACACTTATTGCTGGCCTATCCTGTCACCACTAGATGGCGTCGTCCATTTGGAGTGGGTTTCGGGAGCGGACTCACAGATGGCGTTGTCGTCACTGCTCCATGCTCCGACGCTGGACTCGGGTCCGTAACACCAGCCTAGAGAACATAAAAAACATCATCACCAAAAAACTCTCACACCTCAACAAAGCCTACCTATACCAGAGAATAGCTGAAGGTTCGCCCTCTGCAACATGGTATCTTCAGGCAACCAAATTAGAAAGGTTAAATATCCCAAAAGGAATCCACAGGAAAATAGCAGTTAGGTTATATAGACTATATATGAATATATATGTCTATATAGACTATATAGACATATAAATGAGACTGGGTGCCTTCGAGCTGCCTCATATGGGCCATTAGGCCTTCTGCAGTTACCTTCATTCTGATTTTCTCATTATGGATGAGATGGAGAAGGATTGGGTAGGCACATGGATGAGAGGGAGGAGGATTGGGTAGGCACATGGATGAGAGGGTGGAGGATTGGGGAGGCACATGGATGAAAGAGAGGAGGATTGGGTAGGCACACCGATGAGAGGAAGGAAGATTGGGTAGGCACATGGATGAGAGGGAGGAAGATTGGGTAGACACATGGATGAGAGGGAGGAAGATTGGGTAGGCACATGGATGAGAGGGAGGAAGATTGGGTAGACACATGGATGAGAGGGAGGAAGATTGGGTAGGCACATGGATGAGAGGGAGGAAGATTGGGTAGACACATGGATGAGAGGGAGGAAGATTGGGTAGGCACATGGATGAGAGGGAGGAAGATTGGGTATGCACTTGGATGAGAGGGAGGAGGATTGGGTAGGCACACGGATGAGAGGAAGGAAGATTGGGTAGGCACATGGATGAGAGGGAGGAGGATTGGGTAGGCACTTGGATGAGAGGGAGGAAGATTGGGTAGGCACATGGATGAGAGGGAGGAAGATTGGGTAGGCCCATGAATGAGAGGGAGGAGGATTTACATGTAACCTGCCCTGACATGTTGGCGGAGAAAGTTTTCGTTGCTGCTTCAGTCAGTTTTGGTCTCCATGTCTCTGTGTCCTGCTAGTGGCTCTAAGTTGTCCTAATTATTCTGGCCACCTTGAGGTTACCTTGAGGTGCTTCCGGGGCTTAGCGTCCCCGCGGCCCGGTCGTTGACCAGGCCTCCTAAACATTAATGCCAACAGCATTTGGTGTACCCAGGCGGTCACCCATCAAAGTACTAACCAAACCCAACGTTGCTTAACTTCGCTGATCGGACGAGAAGCGGTGTTCTCAACGTGGTATTGCCAACGGCCATACCACGACTGAAGACTTATGATGTATGGCGGCTTTACCTTCCTAGAATACATTCGTCTATTACTATAGTGTTGTGAAGGGTTGTGTATCACTGTTGTTATAGTGTTGTGAAGGGTTGTGTATCACTGTTGCTATAGTGTTGTGAAGGGTTGTGTATCACTGTTGCTATAGTGTTGTGAAGGGTTGTGTATCACTGTTGCTATAGTGTTGTGAAGGGTTGTGTATCACTGTTGGTTTAGTGTTGTGAAGGGTTGTGTATCACTGTTGTTATAATCATTAATGCTGGCAGTGCCGCAGTGTCATTCAGAGCCACGCTGGCCCTGGTGTACACGGCCGTGTGAGGGAACACTGGTGTACACGGCCGTGTGAGGGAACACTGGTGTACACGGCCGTGTGAGGGGACACTGGTGTACACGGCCGTGTGAGGGGACACTGGTGTACACGGCCGTGTGAGGGAACACTGGTGTACACGGCCGTGTGAGGGGACACTGGTGTACACGGCCGTGTGAGGGGACACTGGTGTACACGGCCGTGTGAGGGGACACTGGTGTACACGGCCGTGTGAGGGGACACTGGTGTACACGGCCGTGTGAGGGGACACTGGTGTACACGGTCGTGTGAGGGGACACTGGTGTACACGGCCGTGTGAGGGGACACTGGTGTACACGGCCGTGTGAGGGAACACTGGTGTACACGGCCGTGTGAGGGGACACTGGTGTACACGGCCGTGTGAGGGAACACTGGTGTACACGGCCGTGTGAGGGGACACTGGTGTACACGGCCGTGTGAGGGGACACTGGTGTACACGGCCGTGTGAGGGGACACTGGTGTACACGGCCGTGTGAGGGGACACTGGTGTACACGGTCGTGTGAGGGGACACTGGTGTACACGGCCGTGTGAGGGGACACTGGTGTACACGGCCGTGTGAGGGAACACTGGTGTACACGGCCGTGTGAGGGGACACTGGTGTACACGGCCGTGTGAGGGAACACTGGTGTACACGGCCGTGTGAGGGGACACTGGTGTACACGGCCGTGTGAGGGGACACTGGTGTACACGGCCGTGTGAGGGAACACTGGTGTACACGGCCGTGTGAGGGGACACTGGTGTACACGGCCGTGTGAGGGGACACTGGTGTACACGGTCGTGTGAGGGGACACTGGTGTACACGGCCGTGTGAGGGGACACTGGTGTACACGGCCGTGTGAGGGGACACTGGTGTACACGGCCGTGTGAGGGGACACTGGTGTACACGGTCGTGTGAGGGAACACTGGTGTACACGGCCGTGTGAGGGAACACTGGTGTACACGGTCGTGTGAGGGAACACTGGTGTACACGGTCGTGTGAGGGGACACTGGTGTACACGGTCGTGTGAGGGGACACTGGTGTACACGGTCGTGTGAGGGAACACTGGTGTACACGGCCGTGTGAGGGAACACTGGTGTACACGGCCGTGTGAGAGAACACTGGTGTACACGGCCTGACACATACATGTACGGGGCGGTAATTACCTCTGGGCTCCCTTCGGGCGTGTGTGCGTTTACTGACCTATTTGTAGACGGCTATATTTACCCACCAATTTGTGCCTGCGGGATCGTGCTTCATCTCCTGGACCCCAACTTTTCAACCTGAAGGTTGTATAATCAATGACACCCAAACTACTACTCACCTCCTATTATACCATTATATATTCTGTAAAATAGTGGATTGGGGTGGGTTCCACAACTTCCTCATCTAGCTAACTTTATTTCCTAACTAATGGTGCCCACAATAATATTTAATGGAATATTTGTGTCACATATATGTGTCACATTGTAATTTATCAATCGAAGCGTTAGTAACAAGACACCTGGTGTGGTTCTTCAGCTATATCTTGCTCTGGTTAGGCCCCATTTAGATTATGCAGTTCAGTTTTGGTCGCCGTACTATAGAATAGTTATAAATTCACTAGAATACGTCCCGCACAGGATGACAAAGTTAATCCCCCAAATTTGAAACCTGTCATATGAAGCAAGATTGACAAAGGTTAAATTACATGCTCTAGAAAGGCTAAGAATTAGGGGTGACATGATAGAGTGTACCAGTGGATGAATGGACATATAACAAAGAGGATATTAATAGGGAATTAAAATTATCAACACAGGACAAACACAAGAAGTATTTATATCTACGAAACAATGGGTACAAATTGGATGAGTTTAGATTTAGGAAAGATTTGCGTAAATATTGGTTCAGTAACAGGGTTGTTGATTTGTGGAACCATATACCACGTAACACAATAGAAATAGGATCCCTTGATTGTTTCAAGCGTAGGCTAGATATATATATGAATGAGATTCGGTGGATATAAATAGAAACTGCCTCGTATGGGCCAATAGAATTTCTGCAGTTGCCTTCATTTTTATGTGTTAAAAAAGATAACTCGCTAAAAAAGTATAAATGATCTTCAAATGCCAACATCTCATCCACAAATGACGACCTGTCAGCCACGAATGACAACCTGTCATCCAGCAATTACAGTACCCACAGCTACGGTGGTACTGTGGACGGAATGTACAACAACAACATATATTCTTTTCCTCCCACAAAATGTACATATAGTCTGTATTGATAATTTTGTAGAGGAACTGACGCACAAGACAAGAACCTAAACCAAAATTTTTCCAAGTCTGGTAAAGAATATACACATCCTGAAATTAGGCCTAAGACCATAGATGTTAGGCCTACGAATGCTTACTAAGGTCACATTAGGTTTCTGGTCACTATTGTGGGAACCGACCTGTGAGATTTATATGAATTTAATTTATATGAATTTATATTTACGTTAATTTATATACTTCGATAGCAATTTGTATAATGTTAAGTGGACTGTATTTCTGCAATAATCTCATAATCTCACAAATCGATCCTCTACACATTAGGGGGGGGGGTTATTAAATTAATATATATGCAGCCAATCAAACTACAGTATTAACTACACATTATTAAACATTGAAGAGGTTCCTTATCTTATAGTACAGCAGGCTAGTCCACCAGGTATAACTAGGGTGTAGACACCAAATTATCCTCTTTGAGGTAGCTTCCATATCACCCAGTAACTGGTGCACAAAGTCTTCCATCCTCGTCTTGACCTGTCAAAAGTGCGCTAGCTGTGAAGCCAGAATCCTATATATGACAAGTTATCAGAGAAAACTGTACATGGAACATTGAAGACCTGGCTTAATTACCTTTATTTTGAGGCTTCCACGTGATCTAACCGGGTCACCCTATATCCTGACATTAATGGCCATAAATGAATGATAAACGGGTTTCGGATAGACACTTAACTTGAATTTGTAGACAGCGTGTTGACAATGGTACACCTTTGGTTTCCATAACACTACGTCCAAGTAAATTTAACAGGAGCTGAATTTGCTCCCGTGTGAGCCTCTGGTCTCGTATAAACAATGGCTGCCCTCCTTCCCCACTGACGCCTGGCCTACTTGTCCAGATGTCAATAAGTGATAGAAGGGTCACATTTACTCTACTTTAATATTGATAATTAAGTTAATTTATATGAGATGTTTTATGATGGTAAAGTCCAAAGACTAATGTATTTAAGAATAATTCCCAGCAGAATAGCTGGTGAATTATAATAGTATGTGGTGATGATATCCCGTTTTCTATAGACGGTAATTCCACTACAAGTTACGTTTTCTATGGGTAACTTGTTTATACAATACAGCTATTATCTGTATGATTATTAAATGGTGTCGGATTTTCCGACAACTATGTTTCAGATTTGTTATGTTCTTTATAATTCCAACAGAACAAATGTGAACTTCTTTATACAACATTCTTAATATTTTGTTCACTACATCATGGTAGCCATAGGTAGCGTCTTTTATGTTCTCATGGTTGCTGGTTCCCCGCGCCCCGTGACGACCACACACACACCACAACCACACAAGCGGCGCTGGTATGGTAACACAACGCAAATAGTCACATATACGCTGTCATAACCTGCTGGTGAAAATGACTAAATATATTCCACAAACAGGTGGAGATAATGAGTGACGTAAGATCCCACATGAGTGTGTGGAACACTGAGTAGCGTGCTGCTGGAGTAGTGAAGCCGACGCCAGCCACCACACATGTCCAGGACGCCACCACACATGTCCAGGACGCCACCACAGCCCGTGTGCTCGCAGACCAGCACCCCCAGCAGGCAGGGACCAGCCGGTGTGGACCTGGGCGGCCCGTCTGCACCTCCACTACCGGCTCAGCGACACCACAGGTAAGCAACTGTAGGCAGAACCCTCATCACGGCCCTTGTGGACTTGTTCATTTTAAGTAACTTATTATTACCCACTGAGCACATGGTCAACAGTGACATTATCCACTGAGCACATGGTCAACAGTTACATTACCCACTGAGCACATGGTCAACAGTGACATTACCCACTGAGCCCATGGTCAACAGTGACATTACCCACTGAGCACATGGTCAACAGTGACATTACCCACTGGGCACATGGTCAACAGTGACATTACCCACTGAGCACATGGTCAACAGTGACATTACCCACTGGGCACATGGTCAACAGTGACATTACCCACTGAGCACATGGTCATCAGTGACACTACCCACTGAGCACATGGTCAACAGTGACATTGAATCATCGTCAACGCTACGCGAGAATGTTTTCCTCACTAGCTAATTGTTATGGCAACTAGCTATTGTTAATGCAGAAATACAGTGATTATTAATAGTCTTATTGGTTACTTGGGATACAAAAAATATAGTGATCAGTTACAGTTTTGTTAGTTACATGTGTAATTGGGAATGTTACTTCCCTGCTTATTGTTGCTTCCTGTAACAACCTGCAGCTGCGTGGAAGACCCCAACGCCAGTCGTGGTCACGTTGCAACAGGTCACGTCGCAACAGGTCACGTTGCAAGACGTCACAACAAACAAACCTTCGGAAGAAAGCACCCGCCGAGGTCTGCTGTAGGCTCAAGTGGAGAGTAGTCAGGTGTAAGACTCCACACAGGTGTAGGCCTCCACACAGGTGTGGGCCTCCACACAGGTGTAGGCCTCCACACAGGTGTAGGCCTCCACACAGGTGTGGGCCTCCACACAGGTGTAGACCGCCACACAGCCCTAGATTCCAGTCAGAAATACCCCTGCACCTCCCGCACTTGGGTCGCTCCTCCTTCAACTGCTCCATCAACTGTGTGAAACAATCTAGAAGATCACTGATGGATCCTCACACAGAATTTATATTCAGTGATTGAGGCTTTTGGAGCCTCCTACCTTGAGGTGCTTCCGGGGCTTAGTGTCCCCGCGGCCCGGTCGTCGACCAGGCCTCCTGGTTGCTGGACTGATCAACCAGGCTGTTAGACGCGGCTGCTCGCAGCCTGACGTATGAGTCACAGCCTGGTTGATCAGGTATCCTTTGGAGGTGCTTATCCAGTTCTCTCTTGAACACTGTGAGGGGTTTGCCAGTTATGCCCCTTATGTGTAGTGGAAGCGTGTTGAACAGTCTCGGGCCTCTGATGTTGATAGAGTTCTCTCTCAGAGTACCTGTTGCACCTCTGCTTTTCAACTGGGGTATTCTGCACATCCTGCCATGTCTTCTGGTCTCATGTGGTGTTATTTCTGTGTGCAGGTTTGGGACCAGCCCCTCAATTATTTTCCACGTGTAAATTATTATGTATCTCTCCCGCCTGCGCTCAAGGGAGTACAGATTTAGGCTCTTTAGTCGGTCCCAGTAATTTAGATGTTTTACTGAGTGGATTCTAGCAGTAAAGGATCTCTGCAAGCTCTCTCTAGGTCAGCAATTTCTCCAGCTTTGAAAGGGGCTGTCATTGTGCAGCAGTACTCCACTCTAGAGAGCACAAGCGTTTTGAAAAGTATCATCATCGGTATAGCATCTCTAGTGTGAAAAGTTCTTGTTATGCAACCTGTCATTTTTCTTGCAGTTGTGAAGGCTACTTTATTGTGTTCTTTAAAGGTAAGGTCTTCCGACATGAGTACACCCAGGTCCTTTACATTGCCTTTTCGTTCTATGTTATGATTTGCCTGCGTTTTGTACGTGGTTTCTGTTTTTATATTTTCAATTTTTCCGTAGCGCATGAGCTGAAACTTATCCTCGTTGAATACCATATTATTTTCTGTAGCCCATAGAAAGACCTGATCTACATCTGATTGGAGGTTTGCCGTGTCCTCTATGTTGCCAACTCTCATGAAAATCCTAGTGTCATCTGCAAAGGATGATACAGTGCTATAGGTTGTGTTCTGGTCTATGTCCGATATGAGGATGAGAAAAAGTACTGGAGCAAGCACAGTACCCTGGGGGACTGAGCTCTTCACGGTTGATGGGCTGGATTTTATTTTGTTGACTATTACACATTGGGTTCTGTCAGTCAGGAAATTGTAGAACCATCTGCCTATTTTCCCGGTAGTTCCTTTTGAACGCATTTTATGTGCAATAACACCATGGTCACATTTATCAAAAGCTTTTGCGAAATCTGTGTAAATTACATCAGCGTTTTGTTTGTCTTCCATAGCATCTAATGCCATATCATAGTGGTCCAGCAACTGCGACAGGCAAGAGCGCCCTGTTCTGAAACCATGTTGTCCGGGGTTATGGAGATGCTGTGATTCCATGTATTTTGTGATCTTACTTCTTAGCACTCTCTCAAAAATTTTTATGATGTGCGATGTTAGTGCTATCGGTCTGTAATTTTTTGCCTCTGCCTTATTTCCTCCTTTATGGAGTGGTGCTATCTCTGCTGTTTTTAGTATGTCAGGGATAACGCCAGTATCTAGGCTTTGTCTCCACAGAATGTGAAGGGCCTGCGATAGTGGTTTTTTACAGTTCTTGATGAATATGGAGTTCCAAGAATCCGGGCCTGGTGCAGAGTGCATAGGCATACTGTTTATGGCTTCTTCAAAATCTAGTGGGGATAGGGCGACGTCTGATATATGATTTGATGTTGGTATCATATCCATGAAAAATTCATTTGGGTTATCAATCTTTAGTGCATTTAATGGCTCACTGAAAACAGAGTCGTACTGCTTCCTCAGTAACTCGCTCATTTCTTTGTTGTCATCTGTGAAAGTTCCATCTCCCTTTCGCAGGGGCCCGATACTAGATGTGGTTTTTGATCTTGATTTTGATTTTGATTTTTGCCTCGAACCCAGAGCCGACCCAAATAACACAAGTGGCATCTTAGCATAACATGAGGGCAGTACAACAGACTGACCAATGATATAGGGGAATAATGTATATATAGTTTTTGTGTAATAGCAAAATAAATTGATTCAACAGACTTACTCAGTAACACACTATGACATAGGCTACGTTACGTTACTGTAGAGCGTCACATCAGGAGGTAACAACATACCTTCTGGCTGCAGGAACACCTTCTCAGCACTGTGAAGGTGATAAGACTACAGTCTCGACCTTCAGGTCGGGTCATGAACAATAGTGAACTAACTGAACACTTAGTGAACACTCTGGCAATTACTGCACTCGACACTTGCTGTATCAAAACAACAACACTTCAGCTAACACATGTTGATAATGCAAGTAACTCTCTCACATAAACAAACAACGACAAATAATTGATGACCCAGTCACACACCAGAAGATGAGGTGACGACGACGACGCTTCGGTCCGTCCTGGACCGTTATGAGACCAGGTCCGTCCTGGACCGTTATGAGACCAGGTCCGTCCTGGACCGTTATGAGACCAGGTCTGTCCTGGACCGTTATGAGACCAGGTCCGTCCTGGACCATTATGAGACCAGGTCCGTCTTGGACCGTTATGAGACCAGGCCCGTCCTGGACCATTATGAGACCAGGTCCGTCTTGGACCGTTATGAGACCAGGTCCGTCCTGGACCGTTATGAGACCAGGTCCGTCTTGGACCGTTATGAGACCAGGTCCGTCCTGGACCATTATGACACCAGGTCCGTCCTGGACCGTTATGAGACCAGGTCCGTATTGGACAGTTATGAGACCAGGTCCGTCCTGGACCATTATGACACCAGGTCCGTCTTGGACCGTTATGAGACCAGGTCCGTCCTGGACCGTTATGAGACCAGGTCCGTCTTGGACCGTTATGAGACCAGGTCCGTCCTGGACCATTATGACACCAGGTCCGTCTTGGACCGTTATGAGACCAGGTCCGTCCTGGACCGTTATGAGACCAGGTCCGTCTTGGACCGTTATGAGACCAGGTCCGTCCTGGACCATTATGAGACCAGGTCCGTCTTGGACCATTATGAGACCAGGTCCGTCCTGGACCATTATGACACCAGGTCCGTCTTGGACCGTTATGAGACCAGGTCCGTCTTGGACCGTTATGAGACCAGGTCCGCCTTGGACCGTTATGAGACCAGGTCCGTCCTGGACCATTATGACACCAGGTCCGTCTTGGACCGTTATGAGACCAGGTCCGTCCTGGACCGTTATGAGACCAGGTCCGTCTTGGACCGTTATGAGACCAGGTCCGTCCTGGACCATTATGACACCAGGTCCGTCTTGGACCGTTATGAGACCAGGTCCGTCCTGGACCGTTATGAGACCAGGTCCGTCCTGGACCATTATGACACCAGGTCCGTCCTGGACCGTTATGAGACCAGGTCCGTCCTGGACCGTTATCAAGTCGATTAATCTACTTCTTGTGTGGTTTGGTCATCATATCTTCAACCGCGTTATTGTGACTCATTGTCTCCAACAACCAATAATTAAGTTGCTTCACAATGTAACTACAACATTGTTTTAAGTTGCTTCACAACGTAACTACAACATTGTTTTAAGTTGCTTCACAACGTAACTACAACATTGTTTTAAGTTGCTTCACAACGTAACTACAACATTGTTTTAAGTTGCTTCACAACGTAACTACAACATTGTTTTAAGTTGCTTCACAACGTAACTACAACATTGTTTTAAGTTGCTTCACAACGTAACTACAACATTGTTTTAAGTTGCTTCACAACGTAACTACAACATTGTTTTAAGTTGCTTCACAACGTAACTACAACATTGTTTTAAGTTGCTTCACAACGTAACTACAACATTGTTTTAAGTTGCTTCACAACGTAACTACAACATTGTTTTAAGTTGCTTCACAACGTAACTACAACATTGTTTTAAGTTGCTTCACAACGTAACTACAACATTGTTTTAAGTTGCTTCACAACGTAACTACAACATTGTTTTAAGTTGCTTCACAACGTAACTACAACATTGTTTTAAGTTGCTTCACAACGTAACTACAACATTGTTTTAAGTTGCTTCACAACGTAACTACAACATTGTTTTAAGTTGCTTCACAACGTAACTACAACATTGTTGCTTAATACCATAACTACAACATTGTTTCTTCACAACGTAACAACAACATTGTTTTAAGTTGCTTCACAACGTAACTACAACATTGTTTTAAGTTGCTTCACAACGTAACTACAACATTATTGCTTCATACCATAACTACAACATTGTTGCTTTACAACGTAACTACAACATTGTTGCTTTACAACGTAACTACAACATTGTTGCTTCACAACGTAACTACAACACTGTTACTTCACAACGTAACTACAACATTGTTGCTTCACAACGTAACTACAACATTGTTGCTTCACAACGTAACTACAACATTGTTGCTTCACAACGTAACTACAACATTGTTACTTCACAACGTAACTACAGAATTGTTATAAGTTGCTACACAACGTAACTACAGCAATGTTTTAAGTTGCTACACAACGTAACTACAGCATTGTTTTAAGTTGCTACACAATGTAACGACAACATTGTTACTTCACAAAGTAACTACAACATAGTTAATTTACAACGTAACTACAACATTGTTACTACACAACGTAACTACAACATTGTTACTTCACAACATAACTACAACATTGTTTTAAGTTCCTTCACAACGTAACTACAACATTGTTTTAAGTAGCTTCACAACATAACTACAACATTGTTTTATGTTGCTTCACAACGTAACTACAACATTGTTTTAAGTTGCTTCACAACGTAACTACAACATTGTTGCTTCACAACGTAACTACAACATTGTTGCTTCACAACGTAACTACAACATTGTTGCTTCACAACGTAACTACAACATTGTTGCTTCACAACGTAACTACAACATTGTTGCTTCACAACGTAACTACAACATTGTTGCATCACAACGTAACTACAACATTGTTGCTTCACAACGTAACTACAACATTGTTGCTTCACAACGTAACTACAACAATGTTGCTTCACAACGTAACTACAACATTGTTGCTTCACAACGTAACTACAACATTGTTGCTTCACAACGTAACTACAACATTGATACTTCACTACGTATCTACAACATTGTTACTTCAGAACGTAACTACAGTATTGTTACTTTACAATGTAACTACAACATTGTTTCTTCACAACGTAACTACAACATTGTTGCTTCACAACGTCACTACAATGTTACTTCACCTACAACATTGTTACTTCACAACGTAACTACAACATTGTTACTTTACAACGTAACTACAACATTGTTTCTCACAACGTAACAACAACATTGTTTTAAGTTGCTACACAACGTAACTACAGCATTGTTTTAAGTTGCTAAACAACGTAACGACAACATTGTTTATTCACAACGTAACTACAACATTGTTTTAAGTTGCTTCACAACGTAAATACAACATTGTTTTAAGTTGCTTCACAACGTAACTACAACATTGTTTTAAGTTGCTTCACAGTGTAAATACAACATTGTTTTAAGTTGCTTCACAACGTAACTACAACATTGTTTTAAGTTGCTTCACAACGTAACTACAACACTGTTTTAAGTTGCTTCACAACGTAACTACAACATTGTTTTAAGTTGCTTGTTACGAACCCGGACCCAGCGTCCGAGCCTGGAGCAGTGACAAACACGCCATCTGTGGGTCAGCTCCCGAAACCCCCGCCAAACGAACGACGACACCTAGTGAGGACAGCGTGTACTGGCCTCGAGGACCAGTTTCCAGTCTGGTTCAGCGCTCAACACCGCCGCTCCTGACCTCTGGTGAGGTGGTGCTCCGACGACAGCGCCATCTATGGACTGGATACGTCAGGTGTTTGCGCCCGCCACCGTAAGTGAGGAGTATTAGTGTCCCGGTTATTAATGACGTGTCTGCTTACAGAGCCGACCTGGGACCACTGTGTTGAAGGTGGAGTCAGTCTACCCGAGGCAGCCAGTCTCCATACAGTGAAGTTTGCTGCAGCTGTCGTGACGTCGTCCCCCCCGGAAGAACACTGTGGTGTGTTAAGCCTGCCAGTGGAGTGGCAGTGGAAGGATTTACCCGGGACCGACGGTTGGAGACGATAATCCACTGGGGTATTGAGGACAGGAGGGTGATTGGTGATATCACACGAGACTCCTGTCTAGGGCATACCCCTTTTATCGTTCGTGGAGTGGCCGTACCAGCCTTGGTGGCTCAGTACCTGCCAGCAGACCTGCTGGACGTGTGGTTGACGGCCTCCACGACGGTGCCCCCAGTGGACCTGTGTTGTGGCTGACCTGTGGCCAGGGTAGGCTCGGCGTTCTCAGAGGACACGAAGAAAGCACCGCGGACTCAGCACCTAGCTTCGAGGATCCATAGTCTCCAGCAGAAGACTACAGTGTTGATCCCCTTTGTAAAGTGTTATTACCCTTCCCCCTTGTGTACGTTTTACTTTTATATATTTAAATGGTGAAGGTTATATTATATTATATTAAGTTCTTACCTTTCTTTCCCTACTCCCTTTAAGTTACTTGCGTCACGGATCGCATCCCTTGATAGCCTCTACTGGCTTGGGGCCGGATATATATCTTCCTCTAACTACATCAGAGTAAGAACCCCGTTGCGTCCCGAGAGGGCCGTAACATAATTGGCATCCCCAGCGGGATCCGTCCCCTTGTTAAGTATGTTTGACAGGGGTGGTGAAGTGGCGTAATCCCTGTATATAATTCCCCCTGTGTGACGATTGCGACGTTATACGTCCTGTGCGGTGCTCAGAGTGACTAAGTGCGATATTGTGCAGTGCGGTGCTCGCTGTGATTAAGCGATTAAGTGCAATATTGACTAGTGCGATGCTCAGTGATTTAGTGCAATATTGTAGAGCGAAGTGTTCGCTTGGACTCAGTGTAATATTGGGTAGTGCAGTGCCCGAAGTGATTACGTGCAATATTGGCAAGTGCAGTGTTTGGTGCGATAAAGGGCAATATTGACGTAGAACAGTGCTCGGTGCGTTAAGTGCTAAAGTGTAAGCGGTGTGTCAAGTGCTAGTTAAGTGTTCCGTCGGTGACAATGGCAGAAAAAGCTACCATCGATGATCTGGACGATGTTCAGGCTTTTCTGAACAGAGTGGACTGTCTTGCCAGATTAAAGTATCTGAGCAAACAGGAACTTGTACTAGTGAGCGCCTACCTGGAGATCAAGATCCGTGCCAGTGATTCCCGTGTGGAGATCTTGTCCAAGGTACACCGGCACCTGAAGGCAGAAGAGAAACAGGAAGGCGAGACTCCTAGTACAAGGGAAGGTGAGGAAATAGCTTCCACGGAAAAGGAAGATAAGGGCAGTGACGTTGACAGTGATGCAGGTGAGATTAATATCAGCTTCCTAACAGTCAAAATGCGTGCCCTAGAAATAAATCGTGAAATAGAATGGAAGAAATTAGAGATGGAACGAGACTTAAAAGAAAAGGAATTGGCGATGAGGCGTTTAGAATTAGAAAGAGAAGAGAAACGAGAGAGAGAAGAGAGAGAAAGAGAAGAGAAGAACGAGAAAGAGAAGAGAAACGAGAAAGAGAAGAACGAGAAAGAGAAGAGAAACGAGAAAGAGAAGAACGAGAAAGAGAAGAGAAACAGCGAGAGAGAGAAGAAAAAGAAAGACAGAGACAACATGAACTAGAAGTATTACGGTTAGGCGGTGGTCGGAGGCTAACAACGGACACCAGCGGTTTCGATCCGGTAAGGAATATCAAAATGGTCCCCAAATTCAATGAGAGGGAAGTCTCGAAGTTCTTTGCAGCCTTCGAGAAAGTCGCTGCCTCTTTGGAGTGGCCAAGGGAGAATTGGGCCATCATGATACAGTCAGTCTTGACTGGGAAGGCCCAAATCGCCTACTCTACGTTATCCCTTGACGACTCCAGCGATTACGACAAGGTGAAGAAAGTAGTGCTCATGGCGTACCAATTGGTACCTGAGGCATATAGGCAAAAGTTCAGAAACCTGAAGAAGACCTCAGAGCACACTTTCACAGAGTTCGCCACGATCAAGGAGCGACTTTTTCAAGAATGGTGTGCCTCTCGGAAGGTGGAGACCAGGGAAGACCTCGAACAGCTGATTCTGCTCGAAGACTTCAAGGATTGTTTGTCTGGAGACCTCAAGACATACTTAGAAGAGCAGCAGGTGGAGACCTTGAGTGCAGCAGCCACCATGGCTGAAGAGTATATCCTGACTCATAGGCCGTCTGCTAAGTATGTCCCGAGGAATTACCAGCGCCGGTTTGACAGACCTCACGACGAAGAAGAAAGACCCGTCCCACAAAGTGCTAAGAAGACGCCCCCAAGTAGCCCCCGAAGAACAAGTCCCAGTAGTCCGAAACACCGTAGTCCAAGGAGGAATATGGTGTGCTGGACTTGTGGGCAGAAAGGGCACATAGCTGCTAGGTGCCGAGGTAGAAGAGGTGGCAGCGCACGAAGGGAGGTGATGTTGGTGAGCTGTGTTACATCACCAGTAGGAAACCAGTCCACGACGACGCAGGAAGGACCAAGTTTGTTGGCCCCTCACACTTCAACCGGGTATGTAACGAGTGATCATACTGGTAGATCAATTGTAGTGCTCAGAGATAGTGGAGCAGCCCAGTCCCTGATCGTGAAGAGCTCGTTACCCGAGGGAGTAAGTGTGGATGGGAGACCAGAGGTGATCCTGGTTGGGTTTCCTAGGACGCAGTACATCGCCCCCTTAGTGCCAGTACATCTTGATTCGCCTTATTTCAGCGGCACATGTGAGTTGGCAGTAGTCGATACCCTCCCTGTGGCTGGGATTGACGTGGTACTAGCCAACGACTTGGTGACAGATTGGAGCATCAATCTTCCCAAGGTTGCGGACGAGTCTACCGGAACAGCACGGTCTGAGGTAACAGGCAATGGTAATGTCCAGGTAAAGACAGACCCGGATTTGAACATGTCTAATTTGTCCTCTCACCCGCAGATCGAGGATATTCTAGCAGTGTCCCCTGATTCTCTCGACGAGGAACATGAAGTTAAGAAGGCAGAGGTACCTGAGCTAGAAGAGGGGCCTCGTGTGCAGGCACCCACGGATACCAACGAGTCTGGAGCGAAGGCGGATGAGTGCTTGCGGTATGGCAAGTTACGGCGTGTATTGGACCAGCCAGAGATTCCCCAGACGTCAGAGGTATGTGAGGTGTGTTCAAAAGGTCTAGTGCCCTCTTCTGTCCAAGCCAGGCTAGTGGATGGCGCCGGCTATGGACATGACAAGCTCAGGAAACTTATCCCTCGAATTGCCAAATGTTTCCTACCGGTATTTTGTTTTGTTCTCCTATGTGTTCTTTGTGCTCTCAGTGAGGACCGGTGGACGACCCGACGAATGATGGCTCCCATGAACATCGCGAAGAGGTCCCAGGGATTGGAGATTTGTACTGCAAGTGTTGCAGTTGAAGAAGGGACCTGGGAGGTAATAGATGATACAGGAGGTACGATATGTGATAATGTGAGTGACTGTTTCCGACAGGTTGACACCCCCCGCGTGACTGCTGAGCCTCAACACAGCGTTATACGGAACGTTGGTCGACCTGACGGGGGCAGAGCGAATGCCATCTTCGGTGAGCAAGCAGCCCTGTTGGAACTAGGTGTGGGCCTAGTAGAGGAGTGTATAGTAAGTACTGACTTGCCCATTGTCGCTATCACTCTGAAGTATCAGACCCCTGTATTCCAGGTTCCTGTCTCCCTGACGGACCATCGGACTGGCACCAGAAATGCCGTCTGTGGTCAGCCATCATCGGTGCCACGACATAGGAAAGTGTCGAGTCACCCCAGATCGTGTCGAAACCAATCCGTACTCGAGAGAGGTGAGATGAAGCCCCTGCTTGACATCGCAGTGGAGACGTGGAAGACGTGGAAGGTTACGCCAGGCAGGACATCGCCTTCAATCTGCAAGTTCCCATTGAGCCGGAATTGCCCAGTAGGACAATTCTGTAGACGAGACAGCCTCGCAATTCCAGATCATAAAGCATGCGTGTCCATTTGGAGTTGTGTCGTCGTACTAATTTGGTTTGTGTTTCTTTTTATAGAACCCCAAACCAAATTCTTTTTGGTGGGGAGGTGTTACGAACCCGGACCCAGCGTCCGAGCCTGGAGCAGTGACAAACACGCCATCTGTGGGTCAGCTCCCGAAACCCCCGCCAAACGAACGACGACACCTAGTGAGGACAGCGTGTACTGGCCTCGAGGACCAGTTTCCAGTCTGGTTCAGCGCTCAACACCGCCGCTCCTGTCCTCTGGTGAGGTGGTGCTCCGACGACAGCGCCATCTATGGACTGGATACGTCAGGTGTTTGCGCCCGCCACCGTAAGTGAGGAGTATTAGTGTCCCGGTTATTAATGACGTGTCTGCTTACAGAGCCGACCTGGGACCACTGTGTTGAAGGTGGAGTCAGTCTACCCGAGGCAGCCAGTCTCCATACAGTGAAGTTTGCTGCAGCTGTCGTGACGTCGTCCCCCCCGGAAGAACACTGTGGTGTGTTAAGCCTGCCAGTGGAGTGGCAGTGGAAGGATTTACCCGGGACCGACGGTTGGAGACGATAATCCACTGGGGTATTGAGGACAGGAGGGTGATTGGTGATATCACACGAGACTCCTGTCTAGGGCATACCCCTTTTATCGTTCGTGGAGTGGCCGTACCAGCCTTGGTGGCTCAGTACCTGCCAGCAGACCTGCTGGACGTGTGGTTGACGGCCTCCACGACGGTGCCCCCAGTGGACCTGTGTTGTGGCTGACCTGTGGCCAGGGTAGGCTCGGCGTTCTCAGAGGACACGTCTTGAGGCCGCGAAGAAAGCACCGCGGACTCAGCACCTAGCTTCGAGGATCCATAGTCTCCAGCAGAAGACTACAGTGTTGATCCCCTTTGTAAAGTGTTATTACCCTTCCCCCTTGTGTACGTTTTACTTTTATATATTTAAATGGTGAAGGTTATATTATATTATATTAAGTTCTTACCTTTCTTTCCCTACTCCCTTTAAGTTACTTGCGTCACGGATCGCATCCCTTGATAGCCTCTACTGGCTTGGGGCCGGATATATATCTTCCTCTAACTACATCAGAGTAAGAACCCCGTTGCGTCCCGAGAGGGCCGTAACATTGCTTTACAACGTAACTACAACATTGTTTTAAGTTGCTTCACAACGTAACTACAACATTGTTTTAAGTTGCTTCACAACGTAACTACAACATTGTTTTAAGTTGCTTCACAACGTAACTACAACATTGTTTTAAGTTGCTTCACAACGTAACTACAACATTGTTACTTCACAACGTAACTACAACATTGTTACTTTACAATGTAACTACAACATTGTTTCTTCACAACGTAACTACAACTGTTTCTTCACAACGTAACTACAAAATTGTTACATCACAAAGTAACTACAACATTGTTACTTCATAACATAACTACAACATTGTTACTTCACAACGTAACTACAACATTTTTACTTAACAACCTAACTACAACATTGTTACTTCACAACGTAACTACAACATTGTTACTTCACAACGTAACTACAGCATTGTTACTTCACAACGTAACTACAACATTGTTACTTCACAACGTAACTACAACATTGTTCCTTCGCAACGTAACTACAACATTGTTCCTTCACAACGTAACTACAACATTGTTACTATACAAAGTAACTACAACATTATTTTAAGTTGCTTCACAATGTAACTACAACATTGTTTTAAGTTGCTTCACAACGTAACTACAACATTGTTTTAAGTTGCTTCACAACGTAACTACAACATTGTTTTAAGTTGCTTCACAACATAACTACAACGTTGTTTTAAGTTGCTTCACAACGTAACTACAACATTGTTTTAAGTTGCTTCACAACGTAACTACAACATTGTTTTAAGTTGCTTCACAACGTAACTACAACATTGTTTTAAGTTGCTTCACAACGTAACTACAACATTGTTTTAAGTTGCTTCACAACGTAACTACAACATTGTTTTAAGTTGCTTCACAACGTAACTACAACATTGTTTTAAGTTGCTTCACAACGTAACTACAACATTGTTTTAAGTTGCTTCACAACGTAACTACAACATTGTTTTAAGTTGCTTCACAACGTAACTACAACATTGTTTTAAGTTGCTTCACAACGTAACTACAACATTGTTGCTTCACAACGTAACTACAACATTGTTGCTTCATACCATAACTACAACATTGTTGCTTCACAACGTAACTACAACATTGTTGCTTCACAACGTAACTACAACATTGTTACTTCACAACGTAACTACAACATTGTTGCTTCACAACGTAACTACAACAATGTTGCTTCACAACGTAACTACAACATTGTTTTAAGTTGCTACACAACGTAACTACAGCATTGTTTTAAGTTGCTACACAACGTAACGACAACATTGTTACTTCACAACGTAACTACAACATTGTTACTTCACAACGTAACTACAATATTGTTACTTCACAACGTAACTACAACATTGTTACTTCACAACATAACTACAACATTGTTACTTCACAATGTCACTACAATGTTACTTCACAACGTCACTACAATGTTACTTCACAATGTAACTACAACATTGTTACTTTACAACGTAACTACAACATTGTTACTTAATGTAACTACAACATTGTTTTAAGTTGCTTCACAACATAACTACAACATTGTTACTTCACAACGTAACTACAACATTGTTTTAAGTTGCTTCACAACGTAACTACAACATTGCTTTAAGTTGCTTCACAACGTAACTACATCATTGTTACTTAACATAACTACAACATTGTTTTAAGTTGCTTCACAACGTAACTACAACATTGTTGCTTCACAACGTAACTACAACATTGTTGCTTCACAACGTAACTACAACATTGTTGCTTCACAACGTAACTACAACATTGTTGCTTCACAACGTAACTACAACATTGTTGCTTCACAACGTAACTACAACATTGTTGCTTCACAACGTAACTACAACATCGTTACTTCACAACATAACTACAGCATTGTTTTAAGTTGCTACACAACGTAACTACAGCAATGTTTTAAGTTGCTACACAACGTAACTACAGCATTGTTTTAAGTTGCTACACAATGTAACGACAACATTGTTACTTCACAACGTAACTACAACATTGTTACTTCACAACGTAACTACAACATTGTTTTAAGTTGCTTCACAACGTAACTACAACATTGTTTTAAGTTGCTTTACAACGTAACTACAACATTGTTTTAAGTTGCTTTACAACGTAACTACAACATTGTTTTAGGTTGCTTCACAACATAACTACAACATTGTTTTAAGTTGCTTCACAACGTAACTACAACATTGTTTTAAGTTGCTTCACAACGTAACTACAACATTGTTGCTTTACAACGTAACTACAACATTGTTGCTTCACAACGTAACTACAACATTGTTGCTTCACAACGTAACTACAACATTGTTGCTTCACAACGCAACTACAACATTGTTGGTTCACAACGTATTTACAACATTGTTGCTTCACAACGTAACTAGAACATTGTTGCTTCACAACGTAACTACAACATTGTTGTTTCACAACGTAACTACAACATTGATACTTCACAATGTAACTACAACATTGTTTCTTCACAACGTAACTACAACATTGTTGCTTCACAACGTCACTACAATGTTACTTCACCTACAACATTGTTACTTCACAACGTAACTACAACATTGTTACTTTACAACGTAACTACAACATTGTTTCTTCACAACGTAACAACAACATTGTTTTAAGTTGCTACACAACGTAACTACAGCATTGTTTTAAGTTGCTACACAACGTAACAACAACATTGTTACTTCACAACGTAACTACAACATTGTTTTAAGTTGCTTCACAACGTAAATACAACATTGTTTTAAGTTGCTTCACAACGTAACTACAACATTGTTTTAAGTTGCTTCACAGCGTAACTACAACATTGTTTTAAGTTGCTTCACAACATAACTACAACATTGTTACTTCACAACGTAACTACAACATTGTTTTAAATTGCTTCACAACATAACTACAACATTGTTACTTCACAACGTAACTACAACATTGTTTTAAGTTGCTTCACAACGTAACTACAACATTGCTTTAAGTTGCTTCACAACGTAACTACATCATTGTTACTTAACATAACTACAACATTGTTTTAAGTTGCTTCACAACGTAACTACAACATTGTTGCTTCACAACGTAACTACAACATTGTTGCTTCACAACGTAACTACAACATTGTTGCATCACAACGTAACTACAACATTGTTGCTTCACAACGTAACTACAACATTGTTGCTTCACAACGTAACTACAACATTGTTACTTCACAACATAACTACAGCATTGTTTTAAGTTGCTACACAACGTAACTACAGCAATGTTTTAAGTTGCTACACAACGTAACTACAGCATTGTTTTAAGTTGCTACACAATGTAACGACAACATTGTTACTTCACAACGTAACTACAACATTGTTACTTCACAACATAACTACAACATTGTTTTAAGTTGCTTCACAACGTAACTACAACATTGTTTTAAGTTGCTTTACAACGTAACTACAACATTGTTTTAAGTTGCTTCACAGCGTAATTACAACATTGTTTTAAGTTGCTTCACAACATAACTACAACATTGTTACTTCACAACGTAACTACAACATTGTTTTAAATTGCTTCACAACATAACTACAACATTGTTACTTCACAACGTATTTACAACATTGTTTTAAGTTGCTTCACAACGTAACTACAACATTGCTTTAAGTTGCTTCACAACGTAACTACATCATTGTAACTTAACATAACTACAACATTGTTTTAAGTTGCTTCACAACGTAACTACAACATTGTTGCTTCACAACGTAACTACAACATTGTTGCTTCACAACGTAACTACAACATTGTTGCTTCGCAACGTAACTACAACATTGTTGCTTCACAACGTAACTACAACATTGTTGCTTCACAACGTAACTACAACATTGTTGCTTCACAACGTAACTACAACATTGTTGCTTCACAACGTAACTACAACATTGTTGCTTCACAACGTAACTACAACATTGTTGCTTCACAACGTAACTACAACATTGTTGCTTCCCAAAGTAACTACAACATTGTTGCTTCGCAACGTAACTACAACATTGTTGCTTCGCAACGTAACTACAACATTGTTGCTTCGCAACGTAACTACAACATTGTTGCTTCACAACGTAACTACAACATTGTTACTTCACAATGTCACTACAATGTTACTATACAACGTCACTACAATGTTACTTCACAACGTAACTACAACATTGTTACTTCACAAAGTAACAACAACATTGTTACTTCACAACATAACTACAACATTGTTTCTTCACAACGTAACTACAACATTGTTACTTCATAACGTAACTACAACATTGTTACTTCACAACATAAGTACAACATTGTTACTTCACAACATAACTACAACATTGTTACTTCACACCCTAACTACAACATTGTTACTTCACAACCTAACTACAACATTGTTACTTCACAACCTAACTACAACATTGTTACTTCACAACGTAACTACAACATTGTTACTTCACAACGTAACTACAACATTGTTACTTCACAATGTAACTACAACATTGTTTTAAGTTGCTTCACAATGTAACTACAACATTGTTTTAAGTTGCTACATTGTTACTTCACAACGTAACTACAACATTGTTGCTTCACAACGTGACAACAGCATTGTTGCTTCACAACGTAACTACAACATTGTTGCTTCACAACGTAACTACAACATTGTTGCTTCACAACGTAACTACAACATTGTTACTTCACAACGTAACTACAACATTGTTTTAAGTTGCTTCACAACGTAACTACAACATTGTTTTAAGTTGCTTCACAACGTAACTACAACATTGTTTTAAGTTGCTTCACAACGTAACTACAACATTGTTTTAAGTTGCTTCACAACGTAACTGCAACATTGTTACCTCACAACATAACTACAACAATGTTTAGAGTTACTTCACAACATAACTACAACATTGTTACTTTACAACGTAACTACAACATTGTTTTAAGTTACTTCACAACGTAACTACAACATTGTTACCTCACAACGTAATTACAACATTGTTTTAAGTTGCTTCACAACGTAACTGCAACATTGTTACCTCACAACGTAACTACAACATTGTTTTAAGTCGCTTCACAACGTAACTACAACATTGTTACCTCACAACGTAACTACAACATTGTTTTAAGTTACTTCATAACGTAACTACAACATTGTTACTTCACAACGTAACTACAACATTGTTTTAAGTTACTTCACAACGTAACTACAACATTGTTACCTCACAACGTAACTACAACATTGTTTTAAGTTGCTTCACAATGTAACTACAACATTGTTTTAAGTTGCTTCACAACGTAACTACAACATTGTTTTAAGTTGCTTCACAACGTAACTACAACATTGTTTTAAGTTGCTTCACAACATAACTCCAACATTGTTTTAAGTTGCTTCACAACGTAACTACAACATTGTTTTAAGTTGCTTCACAACGTAACTACAACATTGTTTTAAGTTGCTTCACAACGTAACTACAACATTGTTTTAAGTTGCTTCACAACCTAACTACAACATTGCTTTAAGTTGCTTCACAACGTAACTACATTATTGTTACTTAACATAACTACAACATTGTTTTAAGTTGCTTCACAACGTAACTACAACATTGTTGCTTCACAACGTAACTACAACATTGTTGCTTCACAACGTAACTACAACATTGTTGCTTCACAACGTAACTACAACATTGTTGCTTCACAACGTAACTACAACATTGTTGCTTCACAACGTAACTACAACATCGTTACTTCACAACATAACTACAGCATTGTTTTAAGTTGCTACACAACGTAACTACAGCAATGTTTTAAGTTGCTACACAACGTAACTACAGCATTGTTTTAAGTTGCTACACAATGTAACGACAACATTGTTACTTCACAACGTAACTACAACATTGTTACTTCACAACGTAACTACAACATTGTTTTAAGTTGCTTCACAACGTAACTACAACATTGTTTTAAGTTGCTTTACAACGTAACTACAACATTGTTTTAAGTTGCTTTACAACGTAACTACAACATTGTTTTAGGTTGCTTCACAACATAACTACAACATTGTTTTAAGTTGCTTCACAATGTAACTACAACATTGTTTTAAGTTGCTTCACAACGTAACTACAACATTGTTGCTTTACAACGTAACTACAACATTGTTGCTTCACAACGTAACTACAACATTGTTGCTTCACAACGTAACTACAACATTGTTGCTTCACAACGTAACTACAACATTGTTGGTTCACAACGTATTTACAACATTGTTGCTTCACAACGTAACTACAACATTGTTGCTTCACAACGTAACTACAACATTGTTGTTTCACAACGTAACTACAACATTGATACTTCACAATGTAACTACAACATTGTTTCTTCACAACGTAACTACAACATTGTTGCTTCACAACGTCACTACAATGTTACTTCAACTACAACATTGTTACTTCACAACGTAACTACAACATTGTTACTTTACAACGTAACTACAACATTGTTTCTTCACAACGTAACAACAACATTGTTTTAAGTTGCTACACAACGTAACTACAGCATTGTTTTAAGTTGCTACACAACGTAACAACAACATTGTTACTTCACAACGTAACTACAACATTGTTTTAAGTTGCTTCACAACGTAAATACAACATTGTTTTAAGTTGCTTCACAACGTAAATACAACATTGTTTTAAGTTGCTTCACAACGTAAATACAACATTGTTTTAAGTGTCTTCACAACGTAACTGCAACATTGTTTTAAGTTGCTTCACAACGTAACTACAACATTGTTTTAAGTTGCTTCACAACGTAACTACAACATTGTTTTAAGTTGCTTCACAGCGTAACTACAACATTGTTTTAAGTTGCTTCACAACATAACTACAACATTGTTACTTAACGTAACTACAACATTGTTTTAAATTGCTTCACAACATAACTACAACATTGTTACTTCACAACGTAACTACAACATTGTTTTAAGTTGCTTCACAACGTAACTACAACATTGCTTTAAGTTGCTTCACAACGTAACTACATCATTGTTACTTAACATAACTACAACATTGTTTTAAGTTGCTTCACAACGTAACTACAACATTGTTGCTTCACAACGTAACTACAACATTGTTGCTTCACAACGTAACTACAACATTGTTGCATCACAACGTAACTACAACATTGTTGCTTCACAACGTAACTACAACATTGTTGCTTCACAACGTAACTACAACATTGTTACTTCACAACATAACTACAGCATTGTTTTAAGTTGCTACACAACGTAACTACAGCAATGTTTTAAGTTGCTACACAACGTAACTACAGCATTGTTTTAAGTTGCTACACAATGTAACGACAACATTGTTACTTCACAACGTAACTACAACATTGTTACTTCACAACGTAACTACAACATTGTTTTAAGTTGCTTCACAACGTAACTACAACATTGTTTTAAGTTGCTTTACAACGTAACTACAACATTGTTTTAAGTTGCTTCACAGCGTAATTACAACATTGTTTTAAGTTGCTTCACAACATAACTACAACATTGTTACTTCACAACGTAACTACAACATTGTTTTAAATTGCTTCACAACATAACTACAACATTGTTACTTCACAACGTAACTACAACATTGTTTTAAGTTGCTTCACAACGTAACTACAACATTGCTTTAAGTTGCTTCACAACGTAACTACATCATTGTAACTTAACATAACTACAACATTGTTTTAAGTTGCTTCACAACGTAACTACAACATTGTTGCTTCACAACGTAACTACAACATTGTTGCTTCGCAACGTAACTACAACATTGTTGCTTCACAACGTAACTACAACATTGTTGCTTCACAACGTAACTACAACATTGTTGCTTCACAACGTAACTACAACATTGTTTTAAGTTGCTACACAACGTAACTACAGCATTGTTTTAAGTTGCTACACAACGTAACGACAACATTGTTACTTCACAACGTAACTACAACATTGTTACTTCACAACGTAACTACAATATTGTTACTTCACAACGTAACTACAACATTGTTACTTCACAACATAACTACAACATTGTTACTTCACAATGTCACTACAATGTTACTTCACAACGTCACTACAATGTTACTTCACAATGTAACTACAACATTGTTACTTTACAACGTAACTACAACATTGTTACTTAATGTAACTACAACATTGTTTTAAGTTGCTTCACAACATAACTACAACATTGTTACTTCACAACGTAACTACAACATTGTTTTAAATTGCTTCACAACTTAACTACAACATTGTTACTTCACAACGTAACTACAACATTGTTTTAAGTTGCTTCACAACGTAACTACAACATTGCTTTAAGTTGCTTCACAACGTAACTACATCATTGTTACATAACATAACTACAACATTGTTTTAAGTTGCTTCACAACGTAACTACAACATTGTTGCTTCACAACGTAACTACAACATTGTTGCTTCACAACGTAACTACAACATTGTTGCTTCACAACGTAACTACAACATTGTTGCTTCACAACGTAACTACAACATTGTTGCTTCACAACGTAACTACAACATCGTTACTTCACAACATAACTACAGCATTGTTTTAAGTTGCTACACAACGTAACTACAGCAATGTTTTAAGTTGCTACACAACGTAACTACAGCATTGTTTTAAGTTGCTACACAATGTAACGACAACATTGTTACTTCACAACGTAACTACAACATTGTTACTTCACAACGTAACTACAACATTGTTTTAAGTTGCTTCACAACGTAACTACAACATTGTTTTAAGTTCCTTTACAACGTAACTACAACATTGTTTTAAGTTGCTTTACAACGTAACTACAACATTGTTTTAAGTTGCTTCACAACGTAACTACAACATTGTTGCTTTACAACGTAACTACAACATTGTTGCTTCACAACGTAACTACAACATTGTTGCTTCACAACGTAACTACAACATTGTTGCTTCACAACGCAACTACAACATTGTTGGTTCACAACGTATTTACAACATTGTTGCTTCACAACGTAACTAGAACATTGTTGCTTCACAACGTAACTACAACATTGTTGTTTCACAACGTAACTACAACATTGATACTTCACAATGTAACTACAACATTGTTTCTTCACAACGTAACTACAACATTGTTGCTTCACAACGTCACTACAATGTTACTTCACCTACAACATTGTTACTTCACAACGTAACTACAACATTGTTACTTTACAACGTAACTACAACATTGTTTCTTCACAACGTAACAACAACATTGTTTTAAGTTGCTACACAACGTAACTACAGCATTGTTTTAAGTTGCTACACAACGTAACAACAACATTGTTACTTCACAACGTAACTACAACATTGTTTTAAGTTGCTTCACAACGTAAATACAACATTGTTTTAAGTTGCTTCACAACGTAACTACAACATTGTTTTAAGTTGCTTCACAGCGTAACTACAACATTGTTTTAAGTTGCTTCACAACATAACTACAACATTGTTACTTCACAACGTAACTACAACATTGTTTTAAATTGCTTCACAACATAACTACAACATTGTTACTTCACAACGTAACTACAACATTGTTTTAAGTTGCTTCACAACGTAACTACAACATTGCTTTAAGTTGCTTCACAACGTAACTACATCATTGTTACTTAACATAACTACAACATTGTTTTAAGTTGCTTCACAACGTAACTACAACATTGTTGCTTCACAACGTAACTACAACATTGTTGCTTCACAACGTAACTACAACATTGTTGCATCACAACGTAACTACAACATTGTTGCTTCACAACGTAACTACAACATTGTTGCTTCACAACGTAACTACAACATTGTTACTTCACAACATAACTACAGCATTGTTTTAAGTTGCTACACAACGTAACTACAGCAATGTTTTAAGTTGCTACACAACGTAACTACAGCATTGTTTTAAGTTGCTACACAATGTAACGACAACATTGTTACTTCACAACGTAACTACAACATTGTTACTTCACAACATAACTACAACATTGTTTTAAGTTGCTTCACAACGTAACTACAACATTGTTTTAAGTTGCTTTACAACGTAACTACAACATTGTTTTAAGTTGCTTCACAGCGTAATTACAACATTGTTTTAAGTTGCTTCACAACATAACTACAACATTGTTACTTCACAACGTAACTACAACATTGTTTTAAATTGCTTCACAACATAACTACAACATTGTTACTTCACAACGTAACTACAACATTGTTTTAAGTTGCTTCACAACGTAACTACAACATTGCTTTAAGTTGCTTCACAACGTAACTACATCATTGTAACTTAACATAACTACAACATTGTTTTAAGTTGCTTCACAACGTAACTACAACATTGTTGCTTCACAACGTAACTACAACATTGTTGCTTCACAACGTAACTACAACATTGTTGCTTCGCAACGTAACTACAACATTGTTGCTTCACAACGTAACTACAACATTGTTGCTTCACAACGTAACTACAACATTGTTGCTTCACAACGTAACTACAACATTGTTGCTTCACAACGTAACTACAACATTGTTGCTTCACAACGTAACTACAACATTGTTGCTTCACAACGTAACTACAACATTGTTGCTTCCCAAAGTAACTACAACATTGTTGCTTCGCAACGTAACTACAACATTGTTGCTTCGCAACGTAACTACAACATTGTTGCTTCGCAACGTAACTACAACATTGTTGCTTCACAACGTAACTACAACATTGTTACTTCACAATGTCACTACAATGTTACTATACAACGTCACTACAATGTTACTTCACAACGTAACTACAACATTGTTACTACACAAAGTAACAACAACATTGTTACTTCACAACATAACTACAACATTGTTTCTTCACAACGTAACTACAACATTGTTACTTCATAACGTAACTACAACATTGTTACTTCACAACATAAGTACAACATTGTTACTTCACAACATAACTACAACATTGTTACTTCACACCCTAACTACAACATTGTTACTTCACAACCTAACTACAACATTGTTACTTCACAACCTAACTACAACATTGTTACTTCACAACGTAACTACAACATTGTTACTTCACAACGTAACTACAACATTGTTACTTCACAATGTAACTACAACATTGTTTTAAGTTGCTTCACAATGTAACTACAACATTGTTTTAAGTTGCTACATTGTTACTTCACAACGTAACTACAACATTGTTGCTTCACAACGTGACTACAGCATTGTTGCTTCACAACGTAACTACAACATTGTTGCTTCACAACGTAACTACAACATTGTTGCTTCACAACGTAACTACAACATTGTTACTTCACAACGTAACTACAACATTGTTTTAAGTTGCTTCACAACGTAACTACAACATTGTTTTAAGTTGCTTCACAACGTAACTACAACATTGTTTTAAGTTGCTTCACAACGTAACTGCAACATTGTTACCTCACAACATAACTACAACAATGTTTAGAGTTACTTCACAACATAACTACAACATTGTTACTTTACAACGTAACTACAACATTGTTTTAAGTTACTTCACAACGTAACTACAACATTGTTACCTCACAACGTAATTACAACATTGTTTTAAGTTGCTTCACAACGTAACTGCAACATTGTTACCTCACAACGTAACTACAACATTGTTTTAAGTCGCTTCACAACGTAACTACAACATTGTTACCTCACAACGTAACTACAACATTGTTTTAAGTTACTTCATAACGTAACTACAACATTGTTACTTCACAACGTAACTACAACATTGTTTTAAGTTACTTCACAACGTAACTACAACATTGTTACCTCACAACGTAACTACAACATTGTTTTAAGTTGCTTCACAATGTAACTACAACATTGTTTTAAGTTGCTTCACAACGTAACTACAACATTGTTTTAAGTTGCTTCACAACGTAACTACAACATTGTTTTAAGTTGCTTCACAACATAACTCCAACATTGTTTTAAGTTGCTTCACAACGTAACTACAACATTGTTTTAAGTTGCTTCACAACGTAACTACAACATTGTTTTAAGTTGCTTCACAACGTAACTACAACATTGTTTTAAGTTGCTTCACAACCTAACTACAACATTGCTTTAAGTTGCTTCACAACGTAACTACATTATTGTTACTTAACATAACTACAACATTGTTTTAAGTTGCTTCACAACGTAACTACAACATTGTTGCTTCACAACGTAACTACAACATTGTTGCTTCACAACGTAACTACAACATTGTTGCTTCACAACGTAACTACAACATTGTTGCTTCACAACGTAACTACAACATTGTTGCTTCACAACGTAACTACAACATCGTTACTTCACAACATAACTACAGCATTGTTTTAAGTTGCTACACAACGTAACTACAGCAATGTTTTAAGTTGCTACACAACGTAACTACAGCATTGTTTTAAGTTGGTACACAATGTAACGACAACATTGTTACTTCACAACGTAACTACAACATTGTTACTTCACAACGTAACTACAACATTGTTTTAAGTTGCTTCACAACGTAACTACAACATTGTTTTAAGTTGCTTTACAACGTAACTACAACATTGTTTTAAGTTGCTTTACAACGTAACTACAACATTGTTTTAGGTTGCTTCACAACATAACTACAACATTGTTTTAAGTTGCTTCACAATGTAACTACAACATTGTTTTAAGTTGCTTCACAACGTAACTACAACATTGTTGCTTTACAACGTAACTACAACATTGTTGCTTCACAACGTAACTACAACATTGTTGCTTCACAACGTAACTACAACATTGTTGCTTCACAACGTAACTACAACATTGTTGGTTCACAACGTATTTACAACATTGTTGCTTCACAACGTAACTACAACATTGTTGCTTCACAACGTAACTACAACATTGTTGTTTCACAACGTAACTACAACATTGATACTTCACAATGTAACTACAACATTGTTTCTTCACAACGTAACTACAACATTGTTGCTTCACAACGTCACTACAATGTTACTTCACCTACAACATTGTTACTTCACAACGTAACTACAACATTGTTACTTTACAACGTAACTACAACATTGTTTCTTCACAACGTAACAACAACATTGTTTTAAGTTGCTACACAACGTAACTACAGCATTGTTTTAAGTTGCTACACAACGTAACAACAACATTGTTACTTCACAACGTAACTACAACATTGTTTTAAGTTGCTTCACAACGTAAATACAACATTGTTTTAAGTTGCTTCACAACGTAAATACAACATTGTTTTAAGTTGCTTCACAACGTAAATACAACATTGTTTTAAGTGTCTTCACAACGTAACTGCAACATTGTTTTAAGTTGCTTCACAACGTAACTACAACATTGTTTTAAGTTGCTTCACAACGTAACTACAACATTGTTTTAAGTTGCTTCACAGCGTAACTACAACATTGTTTTAAGTTGCTTCACAACATAACTACAACATTGTTACTTCACAACGTAACTACAACATTGTTTTAAATTGCTTCACAACATAACTACAACATTGTTACTTCACAACGTAACTACAACATTGTTTTAAGTTGCTTCACAACGTAACTACAACATTGCTTTAAGTTGCTTCACAACGTAACTACATCATTGTTACTTAACATAACTACAACATTGTTTTAAGTTGCTTCACAACGTAACTACAACATTGTTGCTTCACAACGTAACTACAACATTGTTGCTTCACAACGTAACTACAACATTGTTGCATCACAACGTAACTACAACATTGTTGCTTCACAACGTAACTACAACATTGTTGCTTCACAACGTAACTACAACATTGTTACTTCACAACATAACTACAGCATTGTTTTAAGTTGCTACACAACGTAACTACAGCAATGTTTTAAGTTGCTACACAACGTAACTACAGCATTGTTTTAAGTTGCTACACAATGTAACGACAACATTGTTACTTCACAACGTAACTACAACATTGTTACTTCACAACGTAACTACAACATTGTTTTAAGTTGCTTCACAACGTAACTACAACATTGTTTTAAGTTGCTTTACAACGTAACTACAACATTGTTTTAAGTTGCTTCACAGCGTAATTACAACATTGTTTTAAGTTGCTTCACAACATAACTACAACATTGTTACTTCACAACGTAACTACAACATTGTTTTAAATTGCTTCACAACATAACTACAACATTGTTACTTCACAACGTAACTACAACATTGTTTTAAGTTGCTTCACAACGTAACTACAACATTGCTTTAAGTTGCTTCACAACGTAACTACATCATTGTAACTTAACATAACTACAACATTGTTTTAAGTTGCTTCACAACGTAACTACAACATTGTTGCTTCACAACGTAACTACAACATTGTTGCTTCGCAACGTAACTACAACATTGTTGCTTCACAACGTAACTACAACATTGTTGCTTCACAACGTAACTACAACATTGTTGCTTCACAACGTAACTACAACATTGTTTTAAGTTGCTACACAACGTAACTACAGCATTGTTTTAAGTTGCTACACAACGTAACGACAACATTGTTACTTCACAACGTAACTACAACATTGTTACTTCACAACGTAACTACAATATTGTTACTTCACAACGTAACTACAACATTGTTACTTCACAACATAACTACAACATTGTTACTTCACAATGTCACTACAATGTTACTTCACAACGTCACTACAATGTTACTTCACAATGTAACTACAACATTGTTACTTTACAACGTAACTACAACATTGTTACTTAATGTAACTACAACATTGTTTTAAGTTGCTTCACAACATAACTACAACATTGTTACTTCACAACGTAACTACAACATTGTTTTAAATTGCTTCACAACATAACTACAACATTGTTACTTCACAACGTAACTACAACATTGTTTTAAGTTGCTTCACAACGTAACTACAACATTGCTTTAAGTTGCTTCACAACGTAACTACATCATTGTTACATAACATAACTACAACATTGTTTTAAGTTGCTTCACAACGTAACTACAACATTGTTGCTTCACAACGTAACTACAACATTGTTGCTTCACAACGTAACTACAACATTGTTGCTTCACAACGTAACTACAACATTGTTGCTTCACAACGTAACTACAACATTGTTGCTTCACAACGTAACTACAACATCGTTACTTCACAACATAACTACAGCATTGTTTTAAGTTGCTACACAACGTAACTACAGCAATGTTTTAAGTTGCTACACAACGTAACTACAGCATTGTTTTAAGTTGCTACACAATGTAACGACAACATTGTTACTTCACAACGTAACTACAACATTGTTACTTCACAACGTAACTACAACATTGTTTTAAGTTGCTTCACAACGTAACTACAACATTGTTTTAAGTTCCTTTACAACGTAACTACAACATTGTTTTAAGTTGCTTTACAACGTAACTACAACATTGTTTTAGGTTGCTTCACAACATAACTACAACATTGTTTTAAGTTGCTTCACAACGTAACTACAACATTGTTTTAAGTTGCTTCACAACGTAACTACAACATTGTTGCTTTACAACGTAACTACAACATTGTTGCTTCACAACGTAACTACAACATTGTTGCTTCACAACGTAACTACAACATTGTTGCTTCACAACGTAACTACAACATTGTTGGTTCACAACGTATTTACAACATTGTTGCTTCACAACGTAACTAGAACATTGTTGCTTCACAACGTAACTACAACATTGTTGTTTCACAACGTAACTACAACATTGATACTTCACAATGTAACTACAACATTGTTTCTTCACAATGTAACTACAACATTGTTGCTTCACAACGTCACTACAATGTTACTTCACCTACAACATTGTTACTTCACAACGTAACTACAACATTGTTACTTTACAACGTAACTACAACATTGTTTCTTCACAACGTAACAACAACATTGTTTTAAGTTGCTACACAACGTAACTACAGCATTGTTTTAAGTTGCTACACAACGTAACAACAACATTGTTACTTCACAACGTAACTACAACATTGTTTTAAGTTGCTTCACAACGTAAATACAACATTGTTTTAAGTTGCTTCACAACGTAACTACAACATTGTTTTAAGTTGCTTCACAGCGTAACTACAACATTGTTTTAAGTTGCTTCACAACATAACTACAACATTGTTACTTCACAACGTAACTACAACATTGTTTTAAATTGCTTCACAACATAACTACAACATTGTTACTTCACAACGTAACTACAACATTGTTTTAAGTTGCTTCACAACGTAACTACAACATTGCTTTAAGTTGCTTCACAACGTAACTACATCATTGTTACTTAACATAACTACAACATTGTTTTAAGTTGCTTCACAACGTAACTACAACATTGTTGCTTCACAACGTAACTACAACATTGTTGCTTCACAACGTAACTACAACATTGTTGCATCACAACGTAACTACAACATTGTTGCTTCACAACGTAACTACAACATTGTTGCTTCACAACGTAACTACAACATTGTTACTTCACAACATAACTACAGCATTGTTTTAAGTTGCTACACAACGTAACTACAGCAATGTTTTAAGTTGCTACACAACGTAACTACAGCATTGTTTTAAGTTGCTACACAATGTAACGACAACATTGTTACTTCACAACGTAACTACAACATTGTTACTTCACAACGTAACTACAACATTGTTTTAAGTTGCTTCACAACGTAACTACAACATTGTTTTAAGTTGCTTTACAACGTAACTACAACATTGTTTTAAGTTGCTTCACAGCGTAATTACAACATTGTTTTAAGTTGCTTCACAACATAACTACAACATTGTTACTTCACAACGTAACTACAACATTGTTTTAAATTGCTTCACAACATAACTACAACATTGTTACTTCACAACGTAACTACAACATTGTTTTAAGTTGCTTCACAACGTAACTACAACATTGCTTTAAGTTGCTTCACAACGTAACTACATCATTGTAACTTAACATAACTACAACATTGTTTTAAGTTGCTTCACAACGTAACTACAGCATTGTTTTAAGTTGCTACACAACGTAACAACAACATTGTTACTTCACAACGTAACTACAACATTGTTTTAAGTTGCTTCACAACGTAAATACAACATTGTTTTAAGTTGCTTCACAACGTAAATACAACATTGTTTTAAGTTGCTTCACAACGTAAATACAACATTGTTTTAAGTGTCTTCACAACGTAACTGCAACATTGTTTTAAGTTGCTTCACAACGTAACTACAACATTGTTTTAAGTTGCTTCACAACGTAACTACAACATTGTTTTAAGTTGCTTCACAGCGTAACTACAACATTGTTTTAAGTTGCTTCACAACATAACTACAACATTGTTACTTCACAACGTAACTACAACATTGTTTTAAATTGCTTCACAACATAACTACAACATTGTTACTTCACAACGTAACTACAACATTGTTTTAAGTTGCTTCACAACGTAACTACAACATTGCTTTAAGTTGCTTCACAACGTAACTACATCATTGTTACTTAACATAACTACAACATTGTTTTAAGTTGCTTCACAACGTAACTACAACATTGTTGCTTCACAACGTAACTACAACATTGTTGCTTCACAACGTAACTACAACATTGTTGCATCACAACGTAACTACAACATTGTTGCTTCACAACGTAACTACAACATTGTTGCTTCACAACGTAACTACAACATTGTTACTTCACAACGTAACTACAACATTGTTTTAAGTTGCTTCACAACGTAACTACAACATTGTTTTAAGTTGCTTTACAACGTAACTACAACATTGTTTTAAGTTGCTTCACAGCGTAATTACAACATTGTTTTAAGTTGCTTCACAACATAACTACAACATTGTTACTTCACAACGTAACTACAACATTGTTTTAAATTGCTTTACAACATAACTACAACATTGTTACTTCACAACGTAACTACAACATTGTTTTAAGTTGCTTCACAACGTAACTACAACATTGCTTTAAGTTGCTTCACAACGTAACTACATCATTGTAACTTAACATAACTACAACATTGTTTTAAGTTGCTTCACAACGTAACTACAACATTGTTGCTTCACAACGTAACTACAACATTGTTGCTTCGCAACGTAACTACAACATTGTTGCTTCACAACGTAACTACAACATTGTTGCTTCACAACGTAACTACAACATTGTTGCTTCACAACGTAACTACAACATTGTTTTAAGTTGCTACACAACGTAACTACAGCATTGTTTTAAGTTGCTACACAACGTAACGACAACATTGTTACTTCACAACGTAACTACAACATTGTTACTTCACAACGTAACTACAATATTGTTACTTCACAACGTAACTACAACATTGTTACTTCACAACATAACTACAACATTGTTACTTCACAATGTCACTACAATGTTACTTCACAACGTCACTACAATGTTACTTCACAATGTAACTACAACATTGTTACTTTACAACGTAACTACAACATTGTTACTTAATGTAACTACAACATTGTTTTAAGTTGCTTCACAACATAACTACAACATTGTTACTTCACAACGTAACTACAACATTGTTTTAAATTGCTTCACAACATAACTACAACATTGTTACTTCACAACGTAACTACAACATTGTTTTAAGTTGCTTCACAACGTAACTACAACATTGCTTTAAGTTGCTTCACAACGTAACTACATCATTGTTACATAACATAACTACAACATTGTTTTAAGTTGCTTCACAACGTAACTACAACATTGTTGCTTCACAACGTAACTACAACATTGTTGCTTCACAACGTAACTACAACATTGTTGCTTCACAACGTAACTACAACATTGTTGCTTCACAACGTAACTACAACATTGTTGCTTCACAACGTAACTACAACATCGTTACTTCACAACATAACTACAGCATTGTTTTAAGTTGCTACACAACGTAACTACAGCATTGTTTTAAGTTGCTACACAATGTAACGACAACATTGTTACTTCACAACGTAACTACAACATTGTTACTTCACAACGTAACTACAACATTGTTTTAAGTTGCTTCACAACGTAACTACAACATTGTTTTAAGTTCCTTTACAACGTAACTACAACATTGTTTTAAGTTGCTTTACAACGTAACTACAACATTGTTTTAGGTTGCTTCACAACATAACTACAACATTGTTTTAAGTTGCTTCACAACGTAACTACAACATTGTTTTAAGTTGCTTCACAACGTAACTACAACATTGTTGCTTTACAACGTAACTACAACATTGTTGCTTCACAACGTAACTACAACATTGTTGCTTCACAACGTAACTACAACATTGTTGCTTCACAACGTAACTACAACATTGTTGGTTCACAACGTATTTACAACATTGTTGCTTCACAACGTAACTAGAACATTGTTGCTTCACAACGTAACTACAACATTGTTGTTTCACAACGTAACTACAACATTGATACTTCACAATGTAACTACAACATTGTTTCTTCACAACGTAACTACAACATTGTTGCTTCACAACGTCACTACAATGTTACTTCACCTACAACATTGTTACTTCACAACGTAACTACAACATTGTTACTTTACAACGTAACTACAACATTGTTTCTTCACAACGTAACAACAACATTGTTTTAAGTTGCTACACAACGTAACTACAGCATTGTTTTAAGTTGCTACACAACGTAACAACAACATTGTTACTTCACAACGTAACTACAACATTGTTTTAAGTTGCTTCACAACGTAAATACAACATTGTTTTAAGTTGCTTCACAACGTAACTACAACATTGTTTTAAGTTGCTTCACAGCGTAACTACAACATTGTTTTAAGTTGCTTCACAACATAACTACAACATTGTTACTTCACAACGTAACTACAACATTGTTTTAAATTGCTTCACAACATAACTACAACATTGTTACTTCACAACGTAACTACAACATTGTTTTAAGTTGCTTCACAACGTAACTACAACATTGCTTTAAGTTGCTTCACAACGTAACTACATCATTGTTACTTAACATAACTACAACATTGTTTTAAGTTGCTTCACAACGTAACTACAACATTGTTGCTTCACAACGTAACTACAACATTGTTGCTTCACAACGTAACTACAACATTGTTGCATCACAACGTAACTACAACATTGTTGCTTCACAACGTAACTACAACATTGTTGCTTCACAACGTAACTACAACATTGTTACTTCACAACATAACTACAGCATTGTTTTAAGTTGCTACACAACGTAACTACAGCAATGTTTTAAGTTGCTACACAACGTAACTACAGCATTGTTTTAAGTTGCTACACAATGTAACGACAACATTGTTACTTCACAACGTAACTACAACATTGTTACTTCACAACGTAACTACAACATTGTTTTAAGTTGCTTCACAACGTAACTACAACATTGTTTTAAGTTGCTTTACAACGTAACTACAGCATTGTTTTAAGTTGCTTCACAGCGTAATTACAACATTGTTTTAAGTTGCTTCACAACATAACTACAACATTGTTACTTCACAACGTAACTACAACATTGTTTTAAATTGCTTCACAACATAACTACAACATTGTTACTTCACAACGTAACTACAACATTGTTTTAAGCTGCTTCACAACGTAACTACAACATTGCTTTAAGTTGCTTCACAACATAACTACATCATTGTAACTTAACATAACTACAACATTGTTTTAAGTTGCTTCACAACGTAACTACAACATTGTTGCTTCACAACGTAACTACAACATTGTTGCTTCACAACGTAACTACAACATTGTTGCTTCGCAACGTAACTACAACATTGTTGCTTCACAACGTAACTACAACATTGTTGCTTCACAACGTAACTACAACATTGTTGCTTCACAACGTAACTACAACATTGTTGCTTCACAACGTAACTACAACATTGTTGCTTCACAACGTAACTACAACATTGTTGCTTTACAACGTAACTACAACATTGTTGCTTCCCAAAGTAACTACAACATTGTTGCTTCGCAACGTAACTACAACATTGTTGCTTCGCAACGTAACTACAACATTGTTGCTTCGCAACGTAACTACAACATTGTTGCTTCACAACGTAACTACAACATTGTTACTTCACAATGTCACTACAATGTTACTATACAACGTCACTACAATGTTACTTCACAACGTAACTACAACATTGTTACTTCACAAAGTAACTACAACATTGTTACTTCACAACATAACTACAACATTGTTTCTTCACAACATAACTACAACATTGTTACTTCATAACGTAACTACAACATTGTTACTTCACAACATAAGTACAACATTGTTACTTCACAACATAACTACAACATTGTTACTTCACACCCTAACTACAACATTGTTACTTCACAACCTAACTACAACATTGTTACTTCACAACCTAACTACAACATTGTTACTTCACAACGTAACTACAACATTGTTACTTCACAACGTAACTACAACATTGTTACTTCACAATGTAACTACAACATTGTTTTAAGTTGCTTCACAATGTAACTACAACATTGTTTTAAGTTGCTACATTGTTACTTCAAAACGTAACTACAACATTGTTGCTTCACAACGTGACTACAGCATTGTTGCTTCACAACGTAACTACAACATTGTTGCTTCACAACGTAACTACAACATTGTTGCTTCACAACGTAACTACAACATTGTTACTTCACAACGTAACTACAACATTGTTTTAAGTTGCTTCACAACGTAACTACAACATTGTTTTAAGTTGCTTCACAACGTAACTACAACATTGTTTTAAGTTGCTTCACAACGTAACTACAACATTGTTTTAAGTTGCTTCACAACGTAACTGCAACATTGTTACCTCACAACATAACTACAACAATGTTTAGAGTTACTTCACAACATAACTACAACATTGTTACTTTACAACGTAACTACAACATTGTTTTAAGTTACTTCACAACATAACTACAACATTGTTACCTCACAACGTAACTACAACATTGTTTTAAGTCGCTTCACAACGTAACTACAACATTGTTACCTCACAACGTAACTACAACATTGTTTTAAGTTACTTCATAACGTAACTACAACATTGTTACTTCACAACGTAACTACAACATTGTTTTAAGTTACTTCACAACGTAACTACAACATTGTTACCTCACAACGTAACTACAACATTGTTTTAAGTTGCTTCACAATGTAACTACAACATTGTTTTAAGTTGCTTCACAACGTAACTACAACATTGTTTTAAGTTGCTTCACAACGTAACTACAACATTGTTTTAAGTTGCTTCACAACGTAACTACAACATTGTTTTAAGTTGCTTCACAACGTAACTACAACATTGTTTTAAGTTGCTTTACAACGTAACTACAACATTGTTTTAAGTTGCTTCACAGCGTAATTACAACATTGTTTTAAGTTGCTTCACAACATAACTACAACATTGTTACTTCACAACGTAACTACAACATTGTTTTAAATTGCTTCACAACATAACTACAACATTGTTACTTCACAACGTAACTACAACATTGTTTTAAGTTGCTTCACAACGTAACTACAACATTGCTTTAAGTTGCTTCACAACGTAACTACATCATTGTAACTTAACATAACTACAACATTGTTTTAAGTTGCTTCACAACGTAACTACAACATTGTTGCTTCACAACGTAACTACAACATTGTTGCTTCACAACGTAACTACAACATTGTTGCTTCGCAACGTAACTACAACATTGTTGCTTCACAACGTAACTACAACATTGTTGCTTCACAACGTAACTACAACATTGTTGCTTCACAACGTAACTACAACATTGTTGCTTCACAACGTAACTACAACATTGTTGCTTCACAACGTAACTACAACATTGTTGCTTCACAACGTAACTACAACATTGTTGCTTCCCAAAGTAACTACAACATTGTTGCTTCGCAACGTAACTACAACATTGTTGCTTCGCAACGTAACTACAACATTGTTGCTTCGCAACGTAACTACAACATTGTTGCTTCACAACGTAACTACAACATTGTTACTTCACAATGTCACTACAATGTTACTATACAACGTCACTACAATGTTACTTCACAACGTAACTACAACATTGTTACTTCACAAAGTAACTACAACATTGTTACTTCACAACATAACTACAACATTGTTTCTTCACAACGTAACTACAACATTGTTACTTCATAACGTAACTACAACATTGTTACTTCACAACATAAGTACAACATTGTTACTTCACAACATAACTACAACATTGTTACTTCACACCCTAACTACAACATTGTTACTTCACAACCTAACTACAACATTGTTACTTCACAACCTAACTACAACATTGTTACTTCACAACGTAACTACAACATTGTTACTTCACAACGTAACTACAACATTGTTACTTCACAATGTAACTACAACATTGTTTTAAGTTGCTTCACAATGTAACTACAACATTGTTTTAAGTTGCTACATTGTTACTTCAAAACGTAACTACAACATTGTTGCTTCACAACGTGACTACAGCATTGTTGCTTCACAACGTAACTACAACATTGTTGCTTCACAACGTAACTACAACATTGTTGCTTCACAACGTAACTACAACATTGTTACTTCACAACGTAACTACAACATTGTTTTAAGTTGCTTCACAACGTAACTACAACATTGTTTTAAGTTGCTTCACAACGTAACTACAACATTGTTTTAAGTTGCTTCACAACGTAACTACAACATTGTTTTAAGTTGCTTCACAACGTAACTGCAACATTGTTACCTCACAACATAACTACAACAATGTTTAGAGTTACTTCACAACATAACTACAACATTGTTACTTTACAACGTAACTACAACATTGTTTTAAGTTACTTCACAACGTAACTACAACATTGTTACCTCACAACGTAATTACAACATTGTTTTAAGTTGCTTCACAACGTAACTGCAACATTGTTACCTCACAACGTAACTACAACATTGTTTTAAGTCGCTTCACAACGTAACTACAACATTGTTACCTCACAACGTAACTACAACATTGTTTTAAGTTACTTCATAACGTAACTACAACATTGTTACTTCACAACGTAACTACAACATTGTTTTAAGTTACTTCACAACGTAACTACAACATTGTTACCTCACAACGTAACTACAACATTGTTTTAAGTTGCTTCACAATGTAACTACAACATTGTTTTAAGTTGCTTCACAACGTAACTACAACATTGTTTTAAGTTGCTTCACAACGTAACTACAACATTGTTTTAAGTTGCTTCACAACATAACTCCAACATTGTTTTAAGTTGCTTCACAACGTAACTACAACATTGTTTTAAGTTGCTTCACAACGTAACTACAACATTGTTTTAAGTTGCTTCACAACGTAACTACAACATTGTTTTAAGTTGCTTCACAACGTAACTACAACATTGCTTTAAGTTGCTTCACAACGTAACTACATCATTGTTACTTAACATAACTACAACATTGTTTTAAGTTGCTTCACAACGTAACTACAACATTGTTGCTTCACAACGTAACTACAACATTGTTGCTTCACAACGTAACTACAACATTGTTGCTTCACAACGTAACTACAACATTGTTGCTTCACAACGTAACTACAACATTGTTGCTTCACAACGTAACTACAACATCGTTACTTCACAACATAACTACAGCATTGTTTTAAGTTGCTACACAACGTAACTACAGCAATGTTTTAAGTTGCTACACAACGTAACTACAGCATTGTTTTAAGTTGCTACACAATGTAACGACAACATTGTTACTTCACAACGTAACTACAACATTGTTACTTCACAACGTAACTACAACATTGTTTTAAGTTGCTTCACAACGTAACTACAACATTGTTTTAAGTTGCTTTACAACGTAACTACAACATTGTTTTAAGTTGCTTTACAACGTAACTACAACATTGTTTTAGGTTGCTTCACAACATAACTACAACATTGTTTTAAGTTGCTTCACAATGTAACTACAACATTGTTTTAAGTTGCTTCACAACGTAACTACAACATTGTTACTTTACAACGTAACTACAACATTGTTGCTTCACAACGTAACTACAACATTGTTGCTTCACAACGTAACTACAACATTGTTGCTTCACAACGTAACTACAACATTGTTGGTTCACAACGTATTTACAACATTGTTGCTTCACAACATAACTACAACATTGTTGCTTCACAACGTAACTACAACATTGTTGTTTCACAACGTAACTACAACATTGATACTTCACAATGTAACTACAACATTGTTTCTTCACAACGTAACTACAACATTGTTGCTTCACAACGTCACTACAATGTTACTTCACCTACAACATTTTTACTTCACAACGTAACTACAACATTGTTACTTTACAACGTAACTACAACATTGTTTCTTCACAACGTAACAACAACATTGTTTTAAGTTGCTACACAACGTAACTACAGCATTGTTTTAAGTTGCTACACAACGTAACAACAACATTGTTACTTCACAACGTAACTACAACATTGTTTTAAGTTGCTTCACAACGTAAATACAACATTGTTTTAAGTTGCTTCACAACGTAAATACAACATTGTTTTAAGTTGCTTCACAACGTAAATACAACATTGTTTTAAGTGTCTTCACAACGTAACTGCAACATTGTTTTAAGTTGCTTCACAACGTAACTACAACATTGTTTTAAGTTGCTTCACAACGTAACTACAACATTGTTTTAAGTTGCTTCACAGCGTAACTACAACATTGTTTTAAGTTGCTTCACAACATAACTACAACATTGTTACTTCACAACGTAACTACAACATTGTTTTAAATTGCTTCACAACATAACTACAACATTGTTACTTCACAACGTAACTACAACATTGTTTTAAGTTGCTTCACAACGTAACTACAACATTGCTTTAAGTTGCTTCACAACGTAACTACATCATTGTTACTTAACATAACTACAACATTGTTTTAAGTTGCTTCACAACGTAACTACAACATTGTTGCTTCACAACGTAACTACAACATTGTTGCTTCACAACGTAACTACAACATTGTTGCATCACAACGTAACTACAACATTGTTGCTTCACAACGTAACTACAACATTGTTGCTTCACAACGTAACTACAACATTGTTACTTCACAACATAACTAAAGCATTGTTTTAAGTTGCTACACAACGTAACTACAGCAATGTTTTAAGTTGCTACACAACGTAACTACAGCATTGTTTTAAGTTGCTACACAATGTAACGACAACATTGTTACTTCACAACGTAACTACAACATTGTTACTTCACAACGTAACTACAACATTGTTTTAAGTTGCTTCACAACGTAACTACAACATTGTTTTAAGTTGCTTTACAACGTAACTACAACATTGTTTTAAGTTGCTTCACAGCGTAATTACAACATTGTTTTAAGTTGCTTCACAACATAACTACAACATTGTTACTTCACAACGTAACTACAACATTGTTTTAAATTGCTTCACAACATAACTACAACATTGTTACTTCACAACGTAACTACAACATTGTTTTAAGTTGCTTCACAACGTAACTACAACATTGCTTTAAGTTGCTTCACAACGTAACTACATCATTGTAACTTAACATAACTACAACATTGTTTTAAGTTGCTTCACAACGTAACTACAACATTGTTGCTTCACAACGTAACTACAACATTGTTGCTTCGCAACGTAACTACAACATTGTTGCTTCACAACGTAACTACAACATTGTTGCTTCACAACGTAACTACAACATTGTTGCTTCACAACGTAACTACAACATTGTTGCTTCACAACGTAACTACAACATTGTTGCTTCACAACGTAACTACAACATTGTTGCTTCACAACGTAACTACAACATTGTTGCTTCCCAAAGTAACTACAACATTGTTGCTTCGCAACGTATCTACAACATTGTTGCTTCGCAACGTAACTACAACATTGTTGCTTCGCAACGTAACTACAACATTGTTGCTTCACAACGTAACTACAACATTGTTACTTCACAATGTCACTACAATGTTACTATACAACGTCACTACAATGTTACTTCACAACGTAACTACAACATTGTTACTTCACAAAGTAACTACAACATTGTTACTTCACAACATAACTACGACATTGTTTCTTCACAACGTAACTACAACATTGTTTTAAGTTGCTTCACAACGTAACTACAACATTGTTTTAAGTTGCTTCACAACGTAACTACAACATTGTTTTAAGTTGCTTCACAGCGTAACTACAACATTGTTTTAAGTTGCTTCACAACATAACTACAACATTGTTACTTCACAACGTAACTACAACATTGTTTTAAATTGCTTCACAACATAACTACAACATTGTTACTTCACAACGTAACTACAACATTGTTTTAAGTTGCTTCACAACGTAACTACAACATTGCTTTAAGTTGCTTCACAACGTAACTACATCATTGTTACTTAACATAACTACAACATTGTTTTAAGTTGCTTCACAACGTAACTACAACATTGTTGCTTCACAACGTAACTACAACATTGTTGCTTCACAACGTAACTACAACATTGTTGCATCACAACGTAACTACAACATTGTTGCTTCACAACGTAACTACAACATTGTTGCTTCACAACGTAACTACAACATTGTTACTTCACAACATAACTAAAGCATTGTTTTAAGTTGCTACACAACGTAACTACAGCAATGTTTTAAGTTGCTACACAACGTAACTACAGCATTGTTTTAAGTTGCTACACAATGTAACGACAACATTGTTACTTCACAACGTAACTACAACATTGTTACTTCACAACGTAACTACAACATTGTTTTAAGTTGCTTCACAACGTAACTACAACATTGTTTTAAGTTGCTTTACAACGTAACTACAACATTGTTTTAAGTTGCTTCACAGCGTAATTACAACATTGTTTTAAGTTGCTTCACAACATAACTACAACATTGTTACTTCACAACGTAACTACAACATTGTTTTAAATTGCTTCACAACATAACTACAACATTGTTACTTCACAACGTAACTACAACATTGTTTTAAGTTGCTTCACAACGTAACTACAACATTGCTTTAAGTTGCTTCACAACGTAACTACATCATTGTAACTTAACATAACTACAACATTGTTTTAAGTTGCTTCACAACGTAACTACAACATTGTTGCTTCACAACGTAACTACAACATTGTTGCTTCGCAACGTAACTACAACATTGTTGCTTCACAACGTAACTACAACATTGTTGCTTCACAACGTAACTACAACATTGTTGCTTCACAACGTAACTACAACATTGTTGCTTCACAACGTAACTACAACATTGTTGCTTCACAACGTAACTACAACATTGTTGCTTCACAACGTAACTACAACATTGTTGCTTCCCAAAGTAACTACAACATTGTTGCTTCGCAACGTAACTACAACATTGTTGCTTCACAACGTAACTACAACATTGTTGCTTCGCAACGTAACTACAACATTGTTGCTTCACAACGTAACTACAACATTGTTACTTCACAATGTCACTACAATGTTACTATACAACGTCACTACAATGTTACTTCACAACGTAACTACAACATTGTTACTTCACAAAGTAACTACAACATTGTTACTTCACAACATAACTACGACATTGTTTCTTCACAACGTAACTACAACATTGTTTCTTCACAACGTAACTACAACATTGTTACTTCATAATGTAACTACAACATTGTTACTTCACAACATAAGTACAACATTGTTACTTCACAACATAACTACAACATTGTTACTTCACACCCTAACTACAACATTGTTACTTCACAACCTAACTACAACATTGTTACTTCACAACCTAACTACAACATTGTTACTTCACAACGTAACTACAACATTGTTACTTCACAACGTAACTACAACATTGTTACTTCACAATGTAACTACAACATTGTTTTAAGTTGCTTCACAATGTAACTACAACATTGTTTTAAGTTGCTACATTGTTACTTCACAACGTAACTACAACATTGTTGCTTCACAACGTGACTACAGCATTGTTGCTTCACAACGTAACTACAACATTGTTGCTTCACAACGTAACTACAACATTGTTGCTTCACAACGTAACTACAACATTGTTACTTCACAAAGTAACTACAACATTGTTTTAAGTTGCTTCACAACGTAACTACAACATTGTTTTAAGTTGCTTCACAACGTAACTACAACATTGTTTTAAGTTGCTTCACAACGTAACTACAACATTGTTTTAAGTTGCTTCACAACGTAACTGCAACATTGTTACCTCACAACATAACTACAACAATGTTTAGAGTTACTTCACAACATAACTACAACATTGTTACTTTACAACGTAACTACAACATTGTTTTAAGTTACTTCACAACGTAACTACAACATTGTTACCTCACAACGTAATTACAACATTGTTTTAAGTTGCTTCACAACGTAACTGCAACATTGTTACCTCACAACGTAACTACAACATTGTTTTAGGTCGCTTCACAACGTAACTACAACATTGTTACCTCACAACGTAACTACAACATTGTTTTAAGTTACTTCATAACGTAACTACAACATTGTTACTTCACAACGTAACTACAACATTGTTTTAAGTTACTTCACAACGTAACTACAACATTGTTACCTCACAACGTAAATACAACATTGTTTTAAGTTGCTTCACAATGTAACTACAACATTGTTTTAAGTTGCTTCACAACGTAACTACAACATTGTTTTAAGTTGCTTCACAACGTAACTACAACATTGTTTTAAGTTGCTTCACAACATAACTACAACATTGTTTTAAGTTGCTTCACAACGTAACTACAACATTGTTTTAAGTTGCTTCACAACGTAACTACAACATTGTTTTAAGTTGCTTCACAACGTATCTACAACATTGTTTTAAGTTGCTTCACAACGTAACTACAACATTGTTTTAAGTTGCTTCACAACGTAACTACAACATTGTTTTAAGTTGCTTCACAACGTAACTACAACATTGTTTTAAGTTGCTTCACAACGTAACTACAACATTGTTTTAAGTTGCTTCACAACGTAACTACAACATTGTTTTAAGTTGCTTCACAACGTAACTACAACATTGTTGCTTCACAACGTAACTACAACATTGTTGCTTCATACCATAACTACAACATTGTTGCTTCACAACGTAACTACAACATTGTTGCTTCACAACGTAACTACAACATTGTTACTTCACAACGTAACTACAACATTGTTGCTTCACAACGTAACTACAACATTGTTGCTTCAAAACGTAACTACAACATTGTTGCTTCACAACGTAACTACAACATTGCTACTTCACAATGTAACTACAGCATTGTTTTAAGTTGCTACACAACGTAACTACAACATTGTTTTAAGTTGCTACACAACGTAACTACAGCATTGTTTTAAGTTGCTACACAACGTAACGACAACATTGATACATTGATACTTCACAACGTAACTTCAACATTGTTACTTCACAACGTAACTACAACATTGTTACTTCACAACGTAACTACAATATTGTTACTTCACAACGTAACTACAACATTGTTACTTCACAACATAACTACAACATTGTTACTTCACAATGTCACTACAATGTTACTTAACAACGTCACTACAATGTTACTTCACAATGTAACTACAACATTGTTACTTCACAAAGTAACTACAACATTGTTACTTCACAACGTAACTACAACATTGTTACTTAATGTAACTACAACATTGTTTTAAGTTGCTTCACAACATAACTACAACATTGTTACTTCACAACGTAACTACAACATTGTTTTAAATTGCTTCACAACATAACTACAACATTGTTACTTCACAACGTAACTACAACATTGTTTTAAGTTGCTTCACAACGTAACTACAACATTGCTTTAAGTTGCTTCACAACGTAACTACAACATTGTTGCTTCACAACGTAACTACAACATTGTTGCTTCACAACGTAACTACAACATTGTTGCATCACAACGTAACTACAACATTGTTGCTTCACAACGTAACTACAACATTGTTGCTTCACAACGTAACTACAACATTGTTACTTCACAACATAACTACAGCATTGTTTTAAGTTGCTACACAACGTAACTACAGCAATGTTTTAAGTTGCTACACAACATAACTACAGCATTGTTTTAAGTTGCTACACAATGTAACGACAACATTGTTACTTCACAACGTAACTACAACATTGTTACTTCACAACGTAACTACAACATTGTTTTAAGTTGCTTCACAACGTAACTACAACATTGTTTTAAATTGCTTCACAACGTAACTACAACATTGTTTTAAGTTGCTTCACAACGTAACTACAACATTGTTTTAGGTTGCTTCACAACATAACTACAACATTGTTTTAAGTTGCTTCACAACGTAACTACAACATTGTTTTAAGTTGCTTCACAACGTAACTACAACATTGTTGCTTCACAACGTAACTACAACATTGTTGCTTCACAACGTAACTACAACATTGTTGCTTCACAACGTATTTACAACATTGTTGCTTCACAACGTAACTACAACATTGTTGCTTCACAACGTAACTACAACATTGTCGTTTCACAACGTAACTACAACATTGATACTTCACTACGTATCTACAACATTGTTACTTCACAACGTAACTACAATATTGTTACTTCACAATGTAACTACAACATTGTTTCTTCACAACGTAACTACAACATTGTTACTTCACATCGTCACTACAATGTTACTTCACCTACAACATTGTTACTTCACAACGTAACTACAACATTGTTACTTTACAACGTAACTACAACATTGTTTCTTCACAACGTAACAACAACATTGTTTTAAGTTGCTACACAACGTAACTACAGCATTGTTTTAAGTTGCTACACAACGTAACGACAACATTGTTACTTCACAACGTAACTACAACATTGTTTTAAGTTGCTTCACAACGTAACTACAACATTGTTTTAAGTTGCTTCACAACGTAACTGCAACATTGTTACCTCACAACATAACTACAACAATGTTTAGAGTTACTTCACAACATAACTACAACATTGTTACTTTACAACGTAACTACAACATTGTTTTAAGTTACTTCACAACGTAACTACAACATTGTTACCTCAGAACGTAATTACAACATTGTTTTAAGTTGCTTCACAACGTAACTGCAACATTGTTACCTCACAACGTAACTACAACATTGTTTTAGGTCGCTTCACAACGTAACTACAACATTGTTACCTCACAACGTAACTACAACATTGTTTTAAGTTACTTCATAACGTAACTACAACATTGTTACTTCACAACGTAACTACAACATTGTTTTAAGTTACTTCACAACGTAACTACAACATTGTTACCTCACAACGTAAATACAACATTGTTTTAAGTTGCTTCACAATGTAACTACAACATTGTTTTAAGTTGCTTCACAACGTAACTACAACATTGTTTTAAGTTGCTTCACAACGTAACTACAACATTGTTTTAAGTTGCTTCACAACATAACTACAACATTGTTTTAAGTTGCTTCACAACGTAACTACAACATTGTTTTAAGTTGCTTCACAACGTAACTACAACATTGTTTTAAGTTGCTTCACAACGTATCTACAACATTGTTTTAAGTTGCTTCACAACGTAACTACAACATTGTTTTAAGTTGCTTCACAACGTAACTACAACATTGTTTTAAGTTGCTTCACAACGTAACTACAACATTGTTTTAAGTTGCTTCACAACGTAACTACAACATTGTTTTAAGTTGCTTCACAACGTAACTACAACATTGTTTTAAGTTGCTTCACAACGTAACTACAACATTGTTGCTTCACAACGTAACTACAACATTGTTGCTTCATACCATAACTACAACATTGTTGCTTCACAACGTAACTACAACATTGTTGCTTCACAACGTAACTACAACATTGTTACTTCACAACGTAACTACAACATTGTTGCTTCACAACGTAACTACAACATTGTTGCTTCAAAACGTAACTACAACATTGTTGCTTCACAACGTAACTACAACATTGCTACTTCACAATGTAACTACAGCATTGTTTTAAGTTGCTACACAACGTAACTACAACATTGTTTTAAGTTGCTACACAACGTAACTACAGCATTGTTTTAAGTTGCTACACAACGTAACGACAACATTGATACATTGATACTTCACAACGTAACTTCAACATTGTTACTTCACAACGTAACTACAACATTGTTACTTCACAACGTAACTACAATATTGTTACTTCACAACGTAACTACAACATTGTTACTTCACAACATAACTACAACATTGTTACTTCACAATGTCACTACAATGTTACTTAACAACGTCACTACAATGTTACTTCACAATGTAACTACAACATTGTTACTTCACAAAGTAACTACAACATTGTTACTTCACAACGTAACTACAACATTGTTACTTAATGTAACTACAACATTGTTTTAAGTTGCTTCACAACATAACTACAACATTGTTACTTCACAACGTAACTACAACATTGTTTTAAATTGCTTCACAACATAACTACAACATTGTTACTTCACAACGTAACTACAACATTGTTTTAAGTTGCTTCACAACGTAACTACAACATTGCTTTAAGTTGCTTCACAACGTAACTACAACATTGTTGCTTCACAACGTAACTACAACATTGTTGCTTCACAACGTAACTACAACATTGTTGCATCACAACGTAACTACAACATTGTTGCTTCACAACGTAACTACAACATTGTTGCTTCACAACGTAACTACAACATTGTTACTTCACAACATAACTACAGCATTGTTTTAAGTTGCTACACAACGTAACTACAGCAATGTTTTAAGTTGCTACACAACATAACTACAGCATTGTTTTAAGTTGCTACACAATGTAACGACAACATTGTTACTTCACAACGTAACTACAACATTGTTACTTCACAACGTAACTACAACATTGTTTTAAGTTGCTTCACAACGTAACTACAACATTGTTTTAAATTGCTTCACAACGTAACTACAACATTGTTTTAAGTTGCTTCACAACGTAACTACAACATTGTTTTAGGTTGCTTCACAACATAACTACAACATTGTTTTAAGTTGCTTCACAACGTAACTACAACATTGTTTTAAGTTGCTTCACAACGTAACTACAACATTGTTGCTTCACAACGTAACTACAACATTGTTGCTTCACAACGTAACTACAACATTGTTGCTTCACAACGTATTTACAACATTGTTGCTTCACAACGTAACTACAACATTGTTGCTTCACAACGTAACTACAACATTGTCGTTTCACAACGTAACTACAACATTGATACTTCACTACGTATCTACAACATTGTTACTTCACAACGTAACTACAATATTGTTACTTCACAATGTAACTACAACATTGTTTCTTCACAACGTAACTACAACATTGTTACTTCACATCGTCACTACAATGTTACTTCACCTACAACATTGTTACTTCACAACGTAACTACAACATTGTTACTTTACAACGTAACTACAACATTGTTTCTTCACAACGTAACAACAACATTGTTTTAAGTTGCTACACAACGTAACTACAGCATTGTTTTAAGTTGCTACACAACGTAACGACAACATTGTTACTTCACAACGTAACTACAACATTGTTTTAAGTTGCTTCACAACGTAAATACAACATTGTTTTAAGTTGCTTCACAACGTAAATACAACATTGTTTTATGTTGCTTCACAACGTAAATACAACATTGTTTTAAGTTGCTTCACAACGTAACTGCAACATTGTTTTAAGTTGCTTCACAACGTAACTACAACATTGTTTTAAGTTGCTTCACAACGTAACTACAACATTGTTTTAAGTTGCTTTACAACGTAACTACAACATTGTTTTAAGTTGCTTCACAGCGTAACTACAACATTGTTTTAAGTTGCTTCGCAACATAACTACAACATTGTTACTTCACAACGTAACTACAACATTGTTTTAAATTGCTTCACAACATAACTACAACATTGTTACTTCACAACGTAACTACAACATTCTTTTAAGTTGCTTCACAACGTAACTACAACATTGCTTTAAGTTGCTTCACAACGTAACTACATCATTGTTACTTAACATAACTACAACATTGTTTTAAGTTGCTTCACAACGTAACTACAACATTGTTGCTTCCCAACGTAACTACAACATTGTTGCTTCACAACGTAACTACAACATTGTTGCTTCACAACGTAACTACAACATTGTTGCTTCACAACGTAACTACAACATTGTTGCTTCACAACGTAACTACAACATTGTTGCTTCACAACGTAACTACAACATTGTTGCTTCACAACGTAACTACAACATTGTTGCTTCCCAAAGTAACTACAACATTATTGCTTCGCAACGTAACTACAACATTGTTGCTTCGCATCGTAACTACAACATTGTTGCTTCGCAACGTAACTACAACATTGTTGCTTCACAACGTAACTACAACATTGTTACTTCACAATGTCACTACAATGTTACTATACAACGTCACTACAATGTTACTTCACAACGTAACTACAACATTGTTACTTCACAAAGTAACTACAACATTGTTACTTCACAACGTAACTACGACATTGTTTCTTCACAACGTAACTACAACATTGTTTCTTCACAACGTAACTACAACATTGTTACTTCATAACGTAACTACAACATTGTTACTTCACAACATAACTACAACATTGTTACTTCACAACATAACTACAACATTGTTACTTCACAACCTAACTACAACATTGTTACTTCACAACCTAACTACAACATTGTTACTTCACAGCCTAACTACAACATTGTTACTTCACAACGTAACTACAAGTTGCTACATTGTTACTTCACAACGTAACTACAACATTGTTGCTTCACAACGTGACTACAGCATTGTTGCTTCACAACGTAATTACAACATTGTTACTTCACAACGTAACTACAACATTGTTTTAAGTAGCTTCACAACGTAACTACAACATTGTTTTAAGTTGCTTCACAACGTAACTACAACATTGTTTTAAGTTTCTTCACAACGTAACTACAACATTGTTTTTAGTTGCTTCACAACGTAACTGCAACATTGTTACCTCACAACGTAACTACAACATTGTTTAAAGTTACTTCACAACATAACTACAACATTGTTACTTTACAACGTAACTACAACATTGTTTTAAGTTACTTCACAACGTAACTACAACATTGTTACCTCACAACGAAATTACAACATTGTTTTAAGTTGCTTCACAACGTAACTGCAACATTGTTACCTCACAACGTAACTACAACATTGTTTTAAGTTGCTTCACAACGTAACTACAACATTGTTACCTCACAACGTAACTACAACATTGTTTTAAGTTACTTCATAACGTAACTACAACATTGTTACTTCACAACGTAACTACAACATTGTTTTAAGTTACTTCACAATGTAACTACAACATTGTTACCTCAAAACGTAACTACAACATTGTTTTAAGTTGTTTCACAACGTAACTACAACATTGTTTTAAGTTGCTTCACAACGTAACTACAACATTGTTCTAAGTTGCTTCCCAACGTAACTACAACATTGTTTTAAGTTGCTTCATAACGTAACTACAACATTGTTGCTTCACAACGTAAATGCCACATCGTTGCTTCACAACGTAACTACAACATTGTTTTAAGTTGCTACACAATGTAACTACAACATTGATACTTCACTACGTATCTACAACATTGATACTTTACAACGTAACTACAACATTGTTACTTCACAACGTAACTACAACATTGTTACTTCACAACGTAACTACAACATTGTTTTAAGTTGGTTTACAACGTAACTACAACATTGTTGCTTCACAACGTAACTACAACATTGTTGCTTCACAACGTAACTACAACAGTGTTTTAAGTTGCTACACAACGAAACTACAACATTGATACTTCACTACGTATCTACAACATTGTTACTTCACAACGTAATTACAATATTGTTACTTCACAATGTAGCTACAACATTGTTTCAACACAACGTAACTACAACATTGTTACTTCACAACGTAACTACAACATTGTTACTTCACAATGTAAATACAACATTGTTTCTTTACAACGTAACTACAACATGTTACTTCAAAACGTAACTACAACATTGTTACTAAACGTAACTGCAACATTGTTTTAAGTTGCTTCACAACGTAACTACAACATTGTTACTTCACAACATAACTACAACATTGTTAGTTCACAACGTAACTACAACATTGTTACTTCACAACGTCACTACAATGTTACTTCACCTACAACATTGTTACTTCACAACGTAACTACAACATTGTTACTTTACAACGTAACTACAGCATTGTTTCTTCACAACGTAACAACAACATTGTTTTAAGTTGCTACACAACGTAACTACAGCATTGTTTTAAGTTGCTACACAACGTAACGACAACATTGTTACTTCACAACGTAACTACAACATTGTTTTAAGTTGCTTCACAACGTAAATACAACATTGTTTTAAGTTGCTTCACAACGTATATACAACATTGTTTTAAGTTGCTTCACAACGTAAATACAACATTGTTTTAAGTTGCTTCACAACGTAACTGCAACATTGTTTTAAGTTGCTTCACAACGTAACTACAACATTGTTTTAAGTTGCTTCACAACGTAACTACAACATTGTTTTAAGTTGCTTTACAACGTAACTACAACATTGTTTTAAGTTGCTTCACAGCGTAACTACAACATTGTTTTAAGTTGCTTCACAACATAACTACAACATTGTTACTTCACAACGTAACTACAACATTGTTTTAAATTGCTTCACAACATAACTACAACATTGTTACTTCACAACGTAACTACAACATTGTTTTAAGTTGCTTCACAACGTAACTACAACATTGCTTTAAGTTGCTTCACAACGTAACTACATCATTGTTACTTAACATAACTACAACATTGTTTTAAGTTGCTTCACAATGTAAATACAACATTGTTGCTTCACAACGTAACTACAACATTGTTGCTTCGCAACGTAACTACAACATTGTTGCTTCACAACGTAACTACAACATTGTTGTTTCACAACGTAACTACAACATTGATACTTCACTACGTATCTACAACATTGTTACTTCACAACGTAACTACAACATTGTTACTTTACAACGTAACTACAACATTGTTTCTTCACAACGTAACAACAACATTGTTTTAAGTTGCTACACAACGTAACTACAGCATTGTTTTAAGTTGCTACACAACGTAACGACAACATTGTTACTTCACAACGTAACTACAACATTGTTTTAAGTTGCTTCACAACGTAAATACAACATTGTTTTAAGTTGCTTCACAACGTAAATACAACATTGTTTTAAGTTGCTTCACAACGTAAATACAACATTGTTTTAAGTTGCTTCACAACGTAACAGCAACATTGTTTTAAGTTGCTTCACAACGTAACTACAACATTGTTTTAAGTTGCTTCACAACGTAACTACAACATTGTTTTAAGTTGCTTTACAACGTAACTACAACATTGTTTTAAGTTGCTTCACAGCGTAACTGTAACACTGTAAAAGTGTTTGGGTTAGTTTATTTAAAATATATATAGAGTACACGAGTCACAGACAAGGATCTGAGAGGCGCCAGTTGTCTGCCTGAGATCTCACACCTCTAACCGTTAATGACCCCAAGTGACCTGAGGTCAGATCATGAGAATTTCACCTTGCTTCCGCTAAGCGTATAATTGGAGCCGGGTAGCCTTCAAACATGCCGACGTTTAAGGAGTGGCTTGGTAGTGCCGGAGGCTATCTACTTGTGGGCGGAGTTAGCTACTAGGTTCCCCAATATAAACTCGGAGAGCTATCCAGCATGGAGCATTAACAGACAGAACAGCAGACGAGAGCAGAGAAGACGTCCCTAGCAGGGAGGCTGTTGGCCGGCAGGGGGCGAGACAGTCTCTGTCAAGCTACAGACCCCCCCCCCCCTCTCTATTCAACTTAGACTCAGTCCTCGGTGAGTGAACATTAAGGTGACTTGGTCGTGTTTACATATGTTGTGTGATGATCAGGGACAGTCAAGTTGTAGGGTTCTCGAATTCTTGGATGATGACTCTCTTTAACATTTTAATTGGATTGTTTATATTATGATACTTAGTATGTGAAATACATGAACTTATTATTTAAATCGTCTTTGTTCCCTAGAGCTTTGAGTTGAGGTGAGAAAGCCTCGGTGATTACTGGTTTCATGATTTAATGAGTACATGTTTGGAGTTGATACATGATAAAGATGGGACAGATTAATAATGAACTCATGATAACATCCTTTGAGAATTTTGTGATACAGGCAAGTTCCATTCCTTGTCTTGTATGTAATGATCATGAATGGATGGTGGCAGCATTTCGTCTTCTACTATCTACTCTTCTACTTCTACGTTTACTTTCTACTCTTCTCCTTCTACCTATCTACACCTCTCCTTCCCCCCCTCTCTGAACTCTCACTTTCAACTAATGACCCTCCTCGCTCCTCCCACCTCCCTACCTCTCACCCCAAACCCTCACTAATTACTTCACTATTCATTTCTTTCCTCTCGTTTCCTCTTATACGTTTGTGGCAATGATTCTGTATTCTAGAGAGAACTCTAGAATACAGAATCATTGCCACAAACGTATAAGAGGAAACGAGAGGAAAGAAATGAATAGTGAAGTAATTAGTGAGGGTTTGGGGTGAGAGGTAGGGAGGTGGGAGGAGCGAGGAGGGTCATTAGTTGAAAGTGAGAGTTCAGAGAGGGGGGGAAGGAGAGGTGTAGATAGGTAGAAGGAGAAGAGTAGAAAGTAAACGTAGAAGTAGAAGAGTAGATAGTAGAAGACGAAATGCTGCCACCATCCATTCATGATCATTACATACAAGACAAGGAATGGAACTTGCCTGTATCACAAAATTCTCAAAGGATGTTATCATGAGTTCATTATTAATCTGTCCCATCTTTATCATGTATCAACTCCAAACATGTACTCATTAAATCATGAAACCAGTAATCACCGAGGCTTTCTCACCTCAACTCAAAGCTCTAGGGAACAAAGACGATTTAAATAATAAGTTCATGTATTTCACATACTAAGTATCATAATATAAACAATCCAATTAAAATGTTAAAGAGAGTCATCATCCAAGAATTCGAGAACCCTACAACTTGACTGTCCCTGATCATCACACAACATATGTAAACACGACCAAGTCACCTTAATGTTCACTCACCGAGGACTGAGTCTAAGTTGAATAGAGAGGGGGGGGGGGGGGTCTGTAGCTTGACAGAGACTGTCTCGCCCCCTGCCGGCCGACAGCCTCCCTGCTAGGGACGTCTTCTCTGCTCTCGTCTGCTGTTCTGTCTGTTAATGCTCCATGCTGGATAGCTCTCCGAGTTTATATTGGGGAACCTAGTAGCTAACTCCGCCCACAAGTAGATAGCCTCCGGCACTACCAAGCCACTCCTTAAACGTCGGCATGTTTGAAGGCTACCCGGCTCTAATTATACGCTTAGCGGAAGCAAGGTGAAATTCTCATGATCTGACCTCAGGTCACTTGGGGTCATTAACGGTTAGAGGTGTGAGATCTCAGGCAGACAACTGGCGCCTCTCAGATCCTTGTCTGTGACTCGTGTACTCTATATATATTTTAAATAAACTAACCCAAACACTTTTACAGTGTTACATCTCCCCTTCTCCCCGAAATAAAGTTTTTGCAACACTGCTAAAGCAAGCTAGCTGTGTGCAACAACTTTATTAACGAAAAAAAAAATACATCCTAGCTAAACAAATATACATCATCCTACTCTAAAAAATGAAATATATAGACAGACGTCCATTGTCTCTGGCTGGGCGACGTCACTGCTTGGTCTTGTAGATAATCCTGTACCACATTTCTTCAACACAACTGCCTCCGTCGCTTCTCCGTCGTTAACGCACAACAACCCTTGGTCAACCCGAAAGCCGTTACTACTTGAACTGCGCACAGGACCGTGGAATTCGGTTGTCCCAGCTGATCTGTAATTGGCCCTACGTCAGTCACCATGAGAGACGTATATTGGGGTTCTTCACAGCTATAGGGACTACAAGTTTCGAGACCTTCATATAGTTGCCAACAGTAGAAATCCCATCCTACTCTTCTTCCTCCCTGTTGCTCCAGCACGCCTCCTTCAGAGAGCTACTTCTGACAGCCACATCAAGTCCGCACGACACAGGAAGAATCACTCAACAGAGCAACATGCTTGTAGGAGGGGCGGCCAGTCAAGGCAAACGATCCTGTCTTGCAATTACGCTCCATGCAATGATGCTGACACCAGCAAGGGACACTAGGTATCATGTCTCACTCAGCTTGTCTTATCTTCTCTTCTTTCTTCTCTCTACCTTCTTCTCTCTTCTTTCTTCTCTCTTCCTCCTCCCATGGGTCTTTGACAAGCGACCTGGGGTCCATTGGGGTCCGTCCGTCCTGGGGTCCATCCTGGGTAGACCGATGTTGGTGGGACAGACTGGAGTCGTTGTTGCTCCTCTTCCATCTTTACTGGGTCGTCTGGGGTCGTCTGCAGAACGACCTGGGGTCCACTGGGGGTCCGTCCGTCTTGGGGTCCGCTGGGGTCCGTCCGTCCTGGGGTCCACTGGGTAGACCAATGTTGACTGACCGAGAGGGCTGCATCTTGGGGTCCCCTGGGGTGGTGATGGTGGTGGAGCCATGACCTCCAGGTAGTGGGCTGGTCTTGGTGGTGGTGATAAACGCCCGTGAGTATGGTACACAGCAGCCGTCTCCCTCTTTTGTATGTGCGTCTCTCCTCTCTTCTGGCTCCCACCTGTGGGTGAACAGAAAGGCGACAATACCCGTGTTCCATCTTGTTGTGTGACCCTGTAGTTTGTATAGGGTTACACAGTTATATCATAACGCTCTCCTCCTGGCAACAACTACACTTCAATTTTTTTAATAATCCAATTAACTCTGAATGATATTGACTTGGTGGAACATAAAACAGTAACAGAGGAAAGTTTAGAGAAGAGAGAATAAGGTCATCACTACTTTTAACCTGTCACACAAAAAAAATCAATACTAATAGACAAAACGCTAGCCTAACTTAACTGTACCGTTCTTAATCTTAAGTACATAATTAACCATTACTCCCACCCTTAACCTACAGCCACCTACGTGACCCAGAGTGTTTCCCTAGCTTCTCCGCCGGTCAACAACTCCAAACTGTTGCCACCCCTGTGACCAGACTATCTAACGTCGAGCGTCCCCAACGTGAAGTCTACTGACATACTAAGCCTCCCCCTAGCATGCTGTACAAGACCAGTACACCTCGGGTTATTGCGTTCAAATGGAGTAAAACAGTCGATCGCAATAATCTGAGCAGAACCCCCCACTTAAACTACTTAAGAACTACACCTGCCACTCCCCACTGACCTGGAGACCAGCGGTGGCTGGGTGTCCCCGTGGGACATGCGAGGTCACCTGTCACACTCAGCTGACCTGCACTACCAACAACGCTAAGTTCCCAAATCGCCAAATATTATTACTAACATAAATCACTACACACGCAAGTTCTGGTGAACATTCCCTGAACACCACAAAACTCACAAAATCACTAAACCACAACACTAGAGAATCACTATCTCCTAGCCTGAAAAAAAGTTCGCTAACTCGCGAATAATAAACACCTGTCAAGATCTCCCTGATAGCGCCTGAGCGGCAAAAAGACACGTGGGACTGAACAATGTTAAAAGAACACCAACTACCTACAACATTGTTCAACTTCTACTCTTCTCCTTCTACCTATCTACACCTCTCCTTCCCCCCCTCTCTGAACTCTCACTTTCAACTAATGACCCTCCTCGCTCCTCCCACCTCCCTACCTCTCACCCCAAACCCTCACTAATTACTTCACTATTCATTTCTTTCCTCTCGTTTCCTCTTATACGTTTGTGGCAATGATTCTGTATTCTAGAGTTCTCTCTAGAGTTTCGGGTAGCTGATCCAGTTACGGCGCCTTGTAGTCTTAGCACCTAGGTAGTCAAATACCTAGGTTACAAGGTGTTGAACCAGAGAGGTTGCCTTAGGAACTCTGGAGGTGCTCTAGAATAGTTAGCTAACTGGGGACGGGATAACGGACTAGAGAGAGCTGTTTCCCCCGGCCTCGTTAGTTAACTGGGGGGGTGGAATAATGGACAAGATAGAGCTATTTCCCCCACCCCCCGTTACATAACTACAACATTGTTTTAAGTTGCTTCACAACATAACTACAACATTGTTACTTCACAACGTAACTACAACATTGTTTTAAATTGCTTCACAACATAACTACAACATTGTTACTTCGCAACGTAACTACAACATTCTTTTAAGTTGCTTCACAACGTAACTACAACATTGCTTTAAGTTGCTTCACAACGTAACTACATCATTGTTACTTAACATAACTACAACATTGTTTTAAGTTGCTTCACAACGTAACTACAACATTGTTGCTTCCCAACGTAACTACAACATTGTTGCTTCACAACGTAACTAAAACATTGTTGCTTCACAACGTAACTACAACATTGTTGCTTCACAACGTAACTACAACATTGTTGCTTCACAACGTAACTACAACATTGTTGCTTCACAACGTAACTACAACATTGTTGCTTCACAACGTAACTACAACATTGTTGCTTCACAACGTAACTACAACATTGTTGCTTCACAACGTAACTACAACATTGTTGCTTCATTGTTACTTAACATAACTACAACATTGTTTTAAGTTGCTTCACAATGTAACTACAACATTGTTGCTTCCCAACGTAACTACAACATTGTTGCTTCACAACGTAACTACAACATTGTTGCTTCACAACGTAACTACAACATTGTTGCTTCACAACGTAACTACAACATTGTTGCTTCACAACGTAACTACAACATTGTTGCTTCACAACGTAACTACAACATTGTTGCTTCACAACGTAACTACAACATTGTTGCTTCACAACGTAACTACAACATTGTTGCTTCACAACGTAACTACAACATTGTTGCTTCCCAAAGTAACTACAACATTGTTGCTTCGCAACGTAACTACAACATTGTTGCTTCACAACGTAACTACAACATTGTTACTTCACAATGTCACTACAATGTTACTATACAACGTCACTACAATGTTACTTCACAACGTAACTACAACATTGTTACTTCACAAAGTAACTGCAACATTGTTACTTCACAACGTAACTACGACATTGTTTCTTCACAACGTAACTACAACATTGTTTCTTCACAACGTAACTACAACATTGTTACTTCATAACGTAACTACAACATTGTTACTTCATAACATAACTACAACATTGTTACTTCACAACATAACTACAACATTGTTACTTCACAACCTAACTACAACATTGTTACTTCACAACCTAACTACAACATTGTTACTTCACAGCCTAACTACAACATTGTTACTTCACAACATAACTACAAGTTGCTACATTGTTACTTCACAACGTAACTACAACATTGTTGCTTCACAACGTGACTACAGCATTGTTGCTTCACAACGTAACTACAACATTGTTGCTTCACAACGTAACTACAACATTGTTGCTTCACAACGTAATTACAACATTGTTACTTCACAACGTAACTACAACATTGTTTTAAGTAGCTTCACAACGTAACTACAACATTGTTTTAAGTTGCTTCACAACGTAACTACAACATTGTTTTAAGTTGCTTCACAACGTAACTACAACATTGTTTTTAGTTGCTTCACAACGTAACTGCAACATTGATACCTCACAACGTAACTACAACATTGTTTAAAGTTACTTCACAACATAACTACAACATTGTTACTTTACAACGTAACTACAACATTGTTTTAGGTTACTTCACATCGTAACTACAACATTGTTACCTCACAACGTAATTACAACATTGTTTTAAGTTGCTTCACAACGTAACTGCAACATTGTTACCTCACAACGTAACTACAACATTGTTTTAAGTTGCTTCACAACGTAACTACAACATTGTTACCTCACAACGTAACTACAACATTGTTTTAAGTTACTTCATAACGTAACTACAACATTGTGACTTCACAACGTAACTACAACATTGTTTTAAGTTACTTCACAATGTAACTACAACATTGTTACCTCAAAACGTAACTACAACATTGTTTTAAGTTGTTTCACAATGTAACTACAACATTGTTTTAAGTTGCTTCACAACGTAACTACAACATTGTTTTAAGTTGCTTCACAACGTAACTACAACATTGTTTTAAGTTGCTTCATAACGTAACTACAACATTGTTGCTTCACAACGTAAATGCCACATCGTTGCTTCACAACGTAACTACAACATTGTTTTAAGTTGCTACACAATGTAATTACAACATTGATACTTCACTACGTATCTACAACATTGATACTTTACAACGTAACTACAACATTGTTACTTCACAACGTAACTACAACATTGTTACTTCACAACGTAACTACAACATTGTTTTAAGTTGGTTTACAACGTAACTACAACATTGTTGCTTCACAACGTAACTACAACATTGTTGCTTCACAACGTAACTACAACAGTGTTTTAAGTTGCTACACAACGAAACTACAACATTGATACTTCACTACGTATCTACAACATTGTTACTTCACAACGTAATTACAATATTGTTACTTCACAATGTAGCTACAACATTGTTTCAACACAACGTAACTACAACATTGTTACTTCACAACGTAACTACAACATTGTTACTTCACAATGTAAATACAACATTGTTTCTTTACAACGTAACTACAACATTGTTACTTCAAAACGTAACTACAACATTGTTACTAAACGTAACTGCAACATTGTTTTAAGTTGCTTCACAACGTAACTACAACATTGTTACTTCACAACATAACTACAACATTGTTAGTTCACAACGTAACTACAACATTGTTACTTCACAACGTCACTACAATGTTACTTCACCTACAACATTGTTACTTCACAACGTAACTACAACATTGTTACTTTACAACGTAACTACATCATTGTTTCTTCACAACGTAACAACAACATTGTTTTAAGTTGCTACACAACGTAACTACAGCATTGTTTTAAGTTGCTACACAACGTAACGACAACATTGTTACTTCACAACGCAACTACAACATTGTTTTAAGTTGCTTCACAACGTAAATACAACATTGTTTTTAAGTTGCTTCACAACGTAAATACAACATTGTTTTAAGTTGCTTCACAACGTAAATACAACATTGTTTTAAGTTGCTTCACAACGTAACTGCAACATTGTTTTAAGTTGCTTCACAACGTAACTACAACATTGTTTTAAGTTGTTCACAACGTAACTACAACATTGTTTTAAGTTGCTTTACAACGTAACTACAACATTGTTTTAAGTTGCTTCACAGCGTAACTACAACATTGTTTTAAGTTGCTTCACAACATAACTACAACATTGTTACTTCACAACGTAACTACAACATTGTTTTAAATTGCTTCACAACATAACTACAACATTGTTACTTCACAACGTAACTACAACATTGTTTTAAGTTGCTTCACAACGTAACTACAACATTGCTTTAAGTTGCTTCACAACGTAACTACATGATTGTTACTTAACATAACTACAACATTGTTTTAGGTTGCTTCACAACGTAAATACAACATTGTTGCTTCACAACGTAACTACAACATTGTTGCTTCGCAACGTAACTACAACATTGTTGCTTCACAACGTAACTACAACATTGTTGCTTCACAACGTAACTACAACATTGTTGCTTCACAACGTAACTACAACATTGTTGCTTCACAACGTAACTACAACATTGTTGCTTCACAACGTAACTACAACATTGTTGCTTCACAACGTAACTACAACATTGTTGCTTCCCAAAGTAACTACAACATTGTTGCTTCGCAACGTACCTACAACATTGTTGCTTCGCAACGTAACTACAACATTGTTGCTTCGCCACGTAACTACAACATTGTTGCTTCACAACGTAACTACAACATTGTTACTTCACAATGTCACTACAATGTTACTATACAACGTCACTACAATGTTACTTCACAACGTAACTACAACATTGTTACTTCACAAAGTAACTACAACATTGTTACTTCACAACGTAACTACGACATTGTTTCTTCACAACTTAACTACAACATTGTTTCTTCACAACGTAACTACAACATTGTTACTTCATAACGTAACTACAACATTGTTACTTCACAACATAACTACAACATTGTTACTTCACAACATAACTACAACATTGTTACTTCACAACCTAACTACAACATTGTTACTTCACAACCTAACTACAACATTGTTACTTCACAACCTAACTACAACATTGTTACTTCACAACGTAACTACAACATTGTTACTTCACAACCTAACTACAACATTGTTACTTCACAATGTAACTACAACATTGTTACTTCACAATGTAACTACAACATTGTTTTAAGTTGCTTCACAATGTAACTACAACATTGTTTTAAGTTGCTACATTGTTACTTCACAACATAACTACAACATTGTTGCTTCACAACGTGACTACAGCATTGTTGCTTCACAACGTAACTACAACATTGTTGCTTCACAACGTAACTACAACATTGTTGCTTCACAACGTAACTACAACATTGTTACTTCACAACGTAACTACAACATTGTTTTAAGTTGCTTCACAACGTAACTACAACATTGTTTTAAGTTGCTTCACAACGTAACTACAACATTGTTTTAAGTTGCTTCACAACATAACTACAACATTGTTTTTAGCTGCTTCACAACCAAACTGCAACATTGTTACCTCACAACGTAACTACAACACTGTTTAAAGTTACTTCACAACATAACTACAACATTGTTACTTTACAACGTAACTACAACATTGTTTTAAGTTACTTCACAACGTAACTACAACATTGTTACCTCACAACGTAATTACAACATTGTTTTAAGTTGCTTCACAACGTAACTGCAACATTGTTACCTCACAACGTAACTACAACATTGTTTTAAGTTGCTTCACAACGTAACTACAACATTGTTACCTCACAGCGTAACTACAACATTGTTTTAAGTTACTTCATAACGTAACTACAACATTGTTACTTCACAACGTAACTACAACATTGTTTTAAGTTACTTCACAACGTAACTACAACATTGTTACCTCACAACGTAACTACAACATTGTTTTAAGTTGCTTCACAATGTAACTACAACATTGTTTTAAGTTGCTTCACAACGTAACTACAACATTGTTTTAAGTTGCTTCACAACGTAACTACAACATTGTTTTAAGTTGCTTCCCAACGTAACTACAACATTGTTTTAAGTTGCTTCATAACGTAACTACAACATTGTTGCTTCACAACGTAAATGCCACATCGTTGCTTCACAACGTAACTACAACATTGTTTTAAGTTGCTACACTATGTAACTACAACATTGATACTTCACTACGTATCTACAACATTGTTACTTTTCAACGTAACTACAACATTGTTACTTCACAACGTAACTACAACATTGTTTCTTCACAACGTAACTACAACATTGTTACTTCACAACGTAACTAAAACATTGTTACTTCACAATGTAACTACAACATCGTTACTTCACAACGTAACTACAACATTGTTACTTCACAACGTAACTACAACATTGTTTTAAGTTGCTTCACAACGTAACTACAACATTGTTGCTTCACAACGTAACTACAACAGTGTTTTAAGTTGCTACACAACGAAACTACAACATTGATACTTTACTACGTATCTACAACATTGTTACTTCACAACGTAACTACAATACTGTTACTTCACAATGTAACTACAACATTGTTTCAACACAACGTAACTACAACATTGTTACTTCACAACGTAACTACAACATTGTTACTTCACAATGTAAATACAACATTGTTTCTTTACAACGTAACTACTACATTGTTACTTCAAAACGTAACTACAACATTGTTACTAAACGTAACTGCAACATTGTTTTAAGTTGCTTCACAACGTAACTACAACATTGTTACCTCACAACGTAACTACAACATTGTTACTTCACAACGTAAATACAACATTGTTACTTCACAAAGTAACTACAACATTGTTACTTCACAACGTAACTACAACATTGTTACTTAACAACGTAACTACAACATTGTTTTAAGTTGCTTCACAACGTAACTGCAACATTGTTACCTCACAACGTAACTACAACATTGTTTTAAGTTACTTCATAACGTAACTACAACATTGTTAGTTCACAACGTAACTACAACATTGTTACTTCAAAACGTAACTACAACATTGTTACTAAACGTAACTGCAACATTGTTTTAAGTTGCTTCACAACGTAACTACAACATTGTTACCTCACAACGTAACTACAACATTGTTACTTCACAACGTAAATACAACATTGTTACTTCACAAAGTAACTACAACATTGTTACTTCACAACGTAACTACAACATTGTTACTTAACAACGTAACTACAACATTGTTTTAAGTTGCTTCACAACGTAACTACAACATTGTTCCTTCACAACGTAACTACAACATTGTTCCTTCACAACGTAACTACAACATTGTTACTTCACAACGTAACTACAACATTGTTACTTCACAATGTAACTACAACATTGTTTTAAGTTGCTTCACAATTAACTACAACATTGTTTTAAGTTGCTTCACAACGTAACTACAACATTGTTTTAAGTTGCTTCACAATGTAACTACAACATTGTTTTAAGTTGCTTCACAACGTAACAACAACATTGTTTTAAGTTGCTTCACAACGTAACTACAACATTGTTTTAAGTTGCATCACAACGTAACTACAACATTGTTTTAAGTTGCTTCACAACGTAACTACAACATTGTTGCTTCATACCATAACTACAACATTGTTGCTTTACAACGTAACTACAACATTGTTGCTTCATACCATAACTACAACATTGTTGCTTTACAACGTAACTACAACATTGTTGCTTTACAACGTAACTACAACATTGTTGCTTCACAACGTAACTACAACATTGTTACTTCACAACATAACTACAACATTGTTGCTTCACAACGTAACTACAACATTGTTGCTTCACAACGTAACTACAACATTGTTTTAAGTTGCTTCACAACGTAACTACAACGTTGTTTTAAGTTGCTTCACAACGTAACTACAACATTGTTTTAAGTTGCTTCACAACGTAACTACAACATTGTTTTAAGTTGCTTCACAACGTAACTACAACATTCTTTTAAGTTGCTTCACAACGTAACTACAACATTGTTGCTTTACAACGTAACTACAACATTGTTGCTTCACAACGTAACTACAACATTGTTGCTTTACAACGTAACTACAACATTGTAGCTTTACAACGTAACTACAACATAGTTGCTTCACAACGTAACTACAACATTGTTACTTCACAACGTAACTACAACATTGGTGCTTCACAACGTAACTACAACATTGTTGCTTCACAACGTAACTACAACATTGTTGCTTCACAACGTAACTACAACATTGTTGTTTCAAAACGTAACTACAACATTGTTACTTCACAACATAACTACAGCATTGTTTTAAGTTGCTACACAACGTAACTACAGCAATGTTTTAAGTTGCTACACAACGTAACTACAGCATTGTTTTAAGTTGCTACACAATGTAACGACAACATTGTTACTTCACAACGTAACTACAACATTGTTACTTCACAACGTAACTACAACATTGTTTAAAGTTGCTTCACAACGTAACTACAACATTGTTTTAAGTTGCTTCACAACGTAATTACAACATTGTTTTAAGTTGCTTCACAACGTAACTACAACATTGTTTTAAGTTGCTTCACAACGTAACTACAACATTGTTTTAGGTTGCTTCAAAACATAACTACAACATTGTTTTAAGTTGCTTCACAACGTAACTACAACATTGTTTTAAGTTGCTTCACAACGTAACTACAACATTGTTGCTTTACAACGTAACTACAACATTGTTGCTTCACAACGTAACTACAACATTGTTGCTTCACAACGTATTTACAACATTGTTGCTTCACAACGTAACTACAACATTGTTGCTTCACAACGTAACTACAACATTGTTGTTTCACAACATAACTACAACATTGATACTTCACTACGTATCTACAACATTGTTACTTCACAACGTAACTACAATATTGTTACTTCACAATGTAACTACAACATTGTTTCTTCACAACGTAACTACAACATTGTTTTAAGTTGCTTCACAACGTAACTACAACATTGTTTTAAGTTGCTTTACAACGTAACTACAACATTGTTTTAAGTGGCTTCACAGCGTAACTACAACATTGTTTTAAGTTGCTTCACAACATAACTACAACATTGTTACTTCACAACGTAACTACAACATTGTTTTAAATTGCTTCACAACATAACTACAACATTGTTACTTCACAACGTAACTACAACATTGTTTTAAGTTACTTCATAACGTAACTACAACATTGTTAGTTCACAACGTAACTACAACATTGTTTTAAGTTGCTTCACAACGTAACTACAACATTGTTTTAAGTTGCTTCACAACGTAACTACAACATTGTTCCTTCACAACGAAACTACAACATTGTTCCTTCACAACGTAACTACAACATTGTTACTTCACAACGTAACTACAACATTGTTACTTCACAATGTAACTACAACATTGTTTTAAGTTGCTTCACAATGTAACTACAACATTGTTTTAAGTTGCTTCACAACGTAACTACAACATTGTTTTAAGTTGCTTCACAATGTAACTACAACATTGTTTTAAGTTGCTTCACAACGTAACAACAACATTGTTTTAAGTTGCTTCACAACGTAACTACAACATTGTTTTAAGTTGCATCACAACGTAACTACAACATTGTTTTAAGTTGCTTCACAACGTAACTACAACATTGTTGCTTCATACCATAACTAAAACATTGTTGCTTTACAACGTAACTACAACATTGTTGCTTTACAACGTAACTACAACATTGTTGCTTCACAACGTAACTACAACATTGTTACTTCACAACATAACTACAACATTGTTGCTTCACAACGTAACTACAACATTGTTGCTTCACAACGTAACTACAACATTGTTTTAAGTTGCTTCACAACGTAACTACAATGTTGTTTTAAGTTGCTTCACAACGTAACTACAACATTGTTTTAAGTTGCTTCACAACGTAACTACAACATTGTTTTAAGTTGCTTCACAACGTAACTACAACATTCTTTTAAGTTGCTTCACAACGTAACTACAACATTGTTGCTTTACAACGTAACTACAACATTGTTGCTTCACAACGTAACTACAACATTGTTGCTTTACAACGTAACTACAACATTGTAGCTTTACAACGTAACTACAACATTGTTGCTTCACAACGTAACTACAACATTGTTACTTCACAACGTAACTACAACATTGGAGCTTCACAACGTAACTACAACATTGTTGCTTCACAACGTAACTACAACATTGTTGCTTCACAACGTAACTACAACATTGTTGTTTCAAAACGTAACTACAACATTCTTACTTCACAACATAACTACAGCATTGTTTTAAGTTGCTACACAACGTAACTACAGCAATGTTTTAAGTTGCTACACAACGTAACTACAGCATTGTTTTAAGTTGCTACACAATGTAACGACAACATTGTTACTTCACAACGTAACTACAACATTGTTACTTCACAACGTAACTACAACATTGTTTAAAGTTGCTTCACAACGTAACTACAACATTGTTTTAAGTTGCTTCACAACGTAATTACAACATTGTTTTAAGTTGCTTCACAACGTAACTACAACATTGTTTTAAGTTGCTTCACAACGTAACTACAACATTGTTTTAGGTTGCTTCAAAACATAACTACAACATTGTTTTAAGTTGCTTCACAACGTAACTACAACATTGTTTTAAGTTGCTTCACAACGTAACTACAACATTGTTGCTTTACAACGTAACTACAACATTGTTGCTTCACAACGTAACTACAACATTGTTGCTTCACAACGTAACTACAACATTGTTGCTTCACAACGTAACTACAACATTGTTGCTTCACAACGTATTTACAACATTGTTGCTTCACAACGTAACTACAACATTGTTGCTTCACAACGTAACTACAACATTGTTGTTTCACAACATAACTACAACATTGATACTTCAATACGTATCTACAACATTGTTACTTCACAACGTAACTACAATACTGTTACTTCACAATGTAACTACAACATTGTTTCAACACAACGTAACTACAACATTGTTACTTCACAACGTAACTACAACATTGTTACTTCACAATGTAAATACAACATTGTTTCTTTACAACGTAACTACTACATTGTTACTTCAAAACGTAACTACAACATTGTTACTAAACGTAACTGCAACATTGTTTTAAGTTGCTTCACAACGTAACTACAACATTGTTACCTCACAACGTAACTACAACATTGTTACTTCACAACGTAAATACAACATTGTTACTTCACAAAGTAACTACAACATTGTTACTTCACAACGTAACTACAACATTGTTACTTAACAACGTAACTACAACATTGTTTTAAGTTGCTTCACAACGTAACTGCAACATTGTTACCTCACAACGTAACTACAACATTGTTTTAAGTTACTTCATAACGTAACTACAACATTGTTAGTTCACAACGTAACTACAACATTGTTACTTCAAAACGTAACTACAACATTGTTACTAAACGTAACTGCAACATTGTTTTAAGTTGCTTCACAACGTAACTACAACATTGTTACCTCACAACGTAACTACAACATTGTTACTTCACAACGTAAATACAACATTGTTACTTCACAAAGTAACTACAACATTGTTACTTCACAACGTAACTACAACATTGTTACTTAACAACGTAACTACAACATTGTTTTAAGTTGCTTCACAACGTAACTACAACATTGTTCCTTCACAACGTAACTACAACATTGTTCCTTCACAACGTAACTACAACATTGTTACTTCACAACGTAACTACAACATTGTTACTTCACAATGTAACTACAACATTGTTTTAAGTTGCTTCACAATTAACTACAACATTGTTTTAAGTTGCTTCACAACGTAACTACAACATTGTTTTAAGTTGCTTCACAATGTAACTACAACATTGTTTTAAGTTGCTTCACAACGTAACAACAACATTGTTTTAAGTTGCTTCACAACGTAACTACAACATTGTTTTAAGTTGCATCACAACGTAACTACAACATTGTTTTAAGTTGCTTCACAACGTAACTACAACATTGTTGCTTCATACCATAACTACAACATTGTTGCTTTACAACGTAACTACAACATTGTTGCTTCATACCATAACTACAACATTGTTGCTTTACAACGTAACTACAACATTGTTGCTTTACAACGTAACTACAACATTGTTGCTTCACAACGTAACTACAACATTGTTACTTCACAACATAACTACAACATTGTTGCTTCACAACGTAACTACAACATTGTTGCTTCACAACGTAACTACAACATTGTTTTAAGTTGCTTCACAACGTAACTACAACGTTGTTTTAAGTTGCTTCACAACGTAACTACAACATTGTTTTAAGTTGCTTCACAACGTAACTACAACATTGTTTTAAGTTGCTTCACAACGTAACTACAACATTCTTTTAAGTTGCTTCACAACGTAACTACAACATTGTTGCTTTACAACGTAACTACAACATTGTTGCTTCACAACGTAACTACAACATTGTTGCTTTACAACGTAACTACAACATTGTAGCTTTACAACGTAACTACAACATTGTTGCTTCACAACGTAACTACAACATTGTTACTTCACAACGTAACTACAACATTGGTGCTTCACAACGTAACTACAACATTGTTGCTTCACAACGTAACTACAACATTGTTGCTTCACAACGTAACTACAACATTGTTGTTTCAAAACGTAACTACAACATTGTTACTTCACAACATAACTACAGCATTGTTTTAAGTTGCTACACAACGTAACTACAGCAATGTTTTAAGTTGCTACACAACGTAACTACAGCATTGTTTTAAGTTGCTACACAATGTAACGACAACATTGTTACTTCACAACGTAACTACAACATTGTTACTTCACAACGTAACTACAACATTGTTTAAAGTTGCTTCACAACGTAACTACAACATTGTTTTAAGTTGCTTCACAACGTAATTACAACATTGTTTTAAGTTGCTTCACAACGTAACTACAACATTGTTTTAAGTTGCTTCACAACGTAACTACAACATTGTTTTAGGTTGCTTCAAAACATAACTACAACATTGTTTTAAGTTGCTTCACAACGTAACTACAACATTGTTTTAAGTTGCTTCACAACGTAACTACAACATTGTTGCTTTACAACGTAACTACAACATTGTTGCTTCACAACGTAACTACAACATTGTTGCTTCACAACGTATTTACAACATTGTTGCTTCACAACGTAACTACAACATTGTTGCTTCACAACGTAACTACAACATTGTTGTTTCACAACATAACTACAACATTGATACTTCACTACGTATCTACAACATTGTTACTTCACAACGTAACTACAATATTGTTACTTCACAATGTAACTACAACATTGTTTCTTCACAACGTAACTACAACATTGTTTTAAGTTGCTTCACAACGTAACTACAACATTGTTTTAAGTTGCTTTACAACGTAACTACAACATTGTTTTAAGTGGCTTCACAGCGTAACTACAACATTGTTTTAAGTTGCTTCACAACATAACTACAACATTGTTACTTCACAACGTAACTACAACATTGTTTTAAATTGCTTCACAACATAACTACAACATTGTTACTTCACAACGTAACTACAACATTGTTTTAAGTTACTTCATAACGTAACTACAACATTGTTAGTTCACAACGTAACTACAACATTGTTTTAAGTTGCTTCACAACGTAACTACAACATTGTTTTAAGTTGCTTCACAACGTAACTACAACATTGTTCCTTCACAACGAAACTACAACATTGTTCCTTCACAACGTAACTACAACATTGTTACTTCACAACGTAACTACAACATTGTTACTTCACAATGTAACTACAACATTGTTTTAAGTTGCTTCACAATGTAACTACAACATTGTTTTAAGTTGCTTCACAACGTAACTACAACATTGTTTTAAGTTGCTTCACAATGTAACTACAACATTGTTTTAAGTTGCTTCACAACGTAACAACAACATTGTTTTAAGTTGCTTCACAACGTAACTACAACATTGTTTTAAGTTGCATCACAACGTAACTACAACATTGTTTTAAGTTGCTTCACAACGTAACTACAACATTGTTGCTTCATACCATAACTAAAACATTGTTGCTTTACAACGTAACTACAACATTGTTGCTTTACAACGTAACTACAACATTGTTGCTTCACAACGTAACTACAACATTGTTACTTCACAACATAACTACAACATTGTTGCTTCACAACGTAACTACAACATTGTTGCTTCACAACGTAACTACAACATTGTTTTAAGTTGCTTCACAACGTAACTACAACGTTGTTTTAAGTTGCTTCACAACGTAACTACAACATTGTTTTAAGTTGCTTCACAACGTAACTACAACATTGTTTTAAGTTGCTTCACAACGTAACTACAACATTCTTTTAAGTTGCTTCACAACGTAACTACAACATTGTTGCTTTACAACGTAACTACAACATTGTTGCTTCACAACGTAACTACAACATTGTTGCTTTACAACGTAACTACAACATTGTAGCTTTACAACGTAACTACAACATTGTTGCTTCACAACGTAACTACAACATTGTTACTTCACAACGTAACTACAACATTGGAGCTTCACAACGTAACTACAACATTGTTGCTTCACAACGTAACTACAACATTGTTGCTTCACAACGTAACTACAACATTGTTGTTTCAAAACGTAACTACAACATTCTTACTTCACAACATAACTACAGCATTGTTTTAAGTTGCTACACAACGTAACTACAGCAATGTTTTAAGTTGCTACACAACGTAACTACAGCATTGTTTTAAGTTGCTACACAATGTAACGACAACATTGTTACTTCACAACGTAACTACAACATTGTTACTTCACAACGTAACTACAACATTGTTTAAAGTTGCTTCACAACGTAACTACAACATTGTTTTAAGTTGCTTCACAACGTAATTACAACATTGTTTTAAGTTGCTTCACAACGTAACTACAACATTGTTTTAAGTTGCTTCACAACGTAACTACAACATTGTTTTAGGTTGCTTCAAAACATAACTACAACATTGTTTTAAGTTGCTTCACAACGTAACTACAACATTGTTTTAAGTTGCTTCACAACGTAACTACAACATTGTTGCTTTACAACGTAACTACAACATTGTTGCTTCACAACGTAACTACAACATTGTTGCTTCACAACGTAACTACAACATTGTTGCTTCACAACGTAACTACAACATTGTTGCTTCACAACGTATTTACAACATTGTTGCTTCACAACGTAACTACAACATTGTTGCTTCACAACGTAACTACAACATTGTTGTTTCACAACATAACTACAACATTGATACTTCAATACGTATCTACAACATTGTTACTTCACAACGTAACTACAATATTGTTACTTCACAATGTAACTACAACATTGTTTCTTCACAACGTAACTACAACATTGTTTTAAGTTGCTTCACAACGTAACTACAACATTGTTTTAAGTTGCTTTACAACGTAACTACAACATTGTTTTAAGTTGCTTCACAGCGTAACTACAACATTGTTTTAAGTTGCTTCACAACATAACTACAACATTGTTACTTCACAACGTAACTACAACATTATTTTAAATTGCTTCACATCATAACTACAACATTGTTACTTCACAACGTAACTACAACATTGTTTTAAGTTGCTTCACAACGTAACTACAACATTGTTTTAAGTTGCTTCACAACGTAACTACAACATTGTTGCTTTACAACGTAACTACAACATTGTTGCTTCACAACGTAACTACAACATTGTTGCTTCACAACGTAAATACAACATTGTTGTTTCACAACGTAACTACAACATTGTTGCTTCACAACGTAACTACAACATTGTTGCTTCACAACGTAACTACAACATTGTTGCTTCACAACGTAACTACAACATTGTTGCTTCACAACGTAACTACAACATTGTTGCTTCACAACGTAACTACAACATTGTTGCTTCACAACGTAACTACAACATTGTTGCTTCACAACGTAACTACAACATTGTTGCTTCCCAAAGTAACTACAACATTGTTGCTTCGCAACGTAACTACAACATTGTTGCTTCGCAACGTAACTACAACATTGTTGCTTCGCAACGTAACTACAACAGTGTTGCTTCACAACGTAACTACAACAATGTTACTTCACAATGTCACTACAATGTTACTATACAACGTCACTACAATGTTACTTCACAACTTAACTACAACATTGTTTCTTCACAACGTAACTACAACATTGTTACTTCAAAACGTAACTACAACATTGTTACTTCACAACATAACTACAACATTGTTACTTCACAACATAACTACAACATTGTTACATCACAACCTAACTACAACATTGTTACTTCACAACCTAACTACAACATTGTTACTTCACAACCTAACTACAACATTGTTACTTCACAACGTAACTACAACATTGTTACTTCACAACCTAACTACAACATTGTTACTTCACAATGTAACTACAACATTGTTTTAAGTTGCTTCACAATGTAACTACAACATTGTTTTAAGTTGCTACATTGTTACTTCACAACGTAACTACAACATTGTTGCTTCACAACGTGACTACAGCATTGTTGCTTCACAACGTAACTACAACATTGTTGCTTCACAACGTAACTACAACATTGTTGCTTCACAACGTAACTACAACATTGTTACTTCACAACGTAACTACAACCTTATTTTAAGTTGCTTCACAACGTAACTACAACATTGTTTTAAGTTGCTTCACAACGTAACTACAACATTGTTTTAAGTTGCTTCACAACGTAACTACAACATTGTTTTTAGTTGCTTCACAACGTAACTGCAACATTGTTACCTCACAACGTAACTACAACATTGTTTAAAGTTACTTCACAACATAACTACAACATTGTTACTTTACAACGTAACTACAACATTGTTTTAAGTTACTTCACAACGTAACTACAACATTGTTACCTCACAACGTAATTACAACATTGTTTTAAGTTGCTTCACAACGTAACTGCAACATTGTTACCTCACAACGTAACTACAACATTGTTTTAAGTTGCTTCACAACGTAACTACAACATTGTTACCTCACAACGTAACTACAACATTGTTTTAAGTTACTTCATAACGTAACTACAACATTGTTACTTCACAACGTAACTACAACATTGTTTTAAGTTACTTCACAACGTAACTACAACATTGTTACCTCACAACGTAACTACAACATTGTTTTAAGTTGCTTCACAATGTAACTACAACATTGTTTTAAGTTGCTTCACAATGTAACTACAACATTGTTTTAAGTTGCTTCACAACGTAACTACAACATTGTTTTAAGTTGCTTCCCAACGTAACTACAACATTGTTTTAAGTTGCTTCATACCGTAACTACAACATTGTTGCTTCACAACGTAAATGCCACATCGTTGCTTCACAACGTAACTACAACATTGTTTTAAGTTGCTACACAATGTAACTACAACATTGATACTTCACTACGTATCTACAACATTGTTACTTTACAACGTAACTACAACATTGTTACTTCACAACGTAACTACAACATTGTTTCTTCACAACGTAACTACAACATTGTTACTTCACAACGTAACTAAAACATTGTTACTTCACAATGTAACTACAACATCGTTACTTCACAACGTAACTACAACATTGTTACTTCACAACGTAACTACAACATTGTTTTAAGTTGCTTCACAACGTAACTACAACATTGTTGCTTCACAACGTAACTACAACATTGGTGCTTCACAACGTAACTACAACATTGTTGCTTCACAACGTAACTACAACATTGTTGCTTCACAACGTAAATACAACAGTGTTTTAAGTTGCTACACAACGAAACTACAACATTGATACTTCACTACGTATCTACAACATTGTTACTTCACAACGTAACTACAATATTGTTACTTCACAATGTAACTACAACATTATTTCAACACAACGTAACTACAACATTGTTACTTCACAACGTAACTACAACATTGTTACTTCACAATGTAAATACAACATTGTTTCTTTACAACGTAACTACAACATTGTTACTTCAAAACGTAACTACAACATTGTTACTAAACGTAACTGCAACATTGTTTTAAGTTGCTTCACAACGTAACTACAACATTGTTACTTCACAACATAACTACAACATTGTTAGTTCACAACGTAACTACAACATTGTTACCTCCCAACGTAACTACAACATTGTTACTTCACAATGTAAATACAACATTGTTACTTCACAAAGTAACTACAACATTGTTACTTCACAACGTAACTACAACATTGTTACTTAACAACATAACTACAACATTGTTTTAAGTTGCTTCACAACGTAACTGCAACATTGTTACCTCACAACGTAACTACAACATTGTTTTAAGTTACTTCATAACGTAACTACAACATTGTTAGTTCACAACGTAACTACAACATTGTTTTAAGTTGCTTCACAACGTAACTACAACATTGTTTTAAGTTGCTTCACAACGTAACTACAACATTGTTCCTTCACAACGTAACTACAACATTGTTCCTTCACAACGTAACTACAACATTGTTACTTCACAACGTAACTACAACATTGTTACTTCACAATGTAACTACAACATTGTTTTAAGTTGCTTCACAATGTAACTACAACATTGTTTTAAGTTGCTTCACAACGTAACTACAACATTGCTTTAAGTTGCTTCACAATGTAACTACAACATTGTTTTAAGTTGCTTCACAACGTAACAACAACATTGTTTTAAGTTGCTTCACAACGTAGAAAGAGCCTGGATACAGGGGAGATACCAGCAGCACTTAAATCTGCAGATATAGCTCCGTTGCACAAGGGGGGGAGTAAAGCCTTGGCAAAAAATTATAGGCCAGTTGCACTAACATCACACATAATAAAAGTGTTTGAAAGAGTGATTAGGAATCAAATTTCTAGTTTTATGGAAAACAATGAATTGCACAATCCAGGACAACATGGATTTAGAGCGGGAAGATCCTGTCTGTCACAGTTACTCAACCACTATGACAAAATCACAGAAGCCCTAGAAGAAAAGCAAAATGCAGATGTTGTATACACAGACTTTGCAAAGGCGTTCGACAAATGTGACCATGGGGTGATAGCTCACAAAATGAGGTCAATGGGAATAACTGGAAAAGTAGGACGCTGGATACTCAATTTCCTGTCGAACAGAACACAAAGAGTAACAGTCAATCAGATAAAATCGAGTCCAAGCGATGTTAAAAGCTCTGTACCTCAAGGTACAGTCCTTGCACCGCTACTGTTCCTTATTCTCATATCTGATATAGACAAAAATACACGCCACAGCTTCGTGTCGTCCTTTGCAGATGACACAAAAATCAGCATGAAAATTACCTCTGCTGAAGACATTGAAAAACTACAAGCAGATGTCAACAAAGTTTTTGATTGGGCAGCAGAAAATAACATGATGTTTAACAGTGATAAATTTCAGGTACTCAGGTACGGCAAAAATGAGGATCTGAAACATAATACAGGGTACAAAACACAATCGAATCTTCCCATAGTAGGAAAACAGCATGTCAAGGATTTGGGAATAATGATGTCCGACGATCTAACGTTTAGGGAGCATAACCAAGCAAATATCGCGTCAGCCAGAAAAATGATCGGATGGATTACGAGAACTTTCAAATCCAGGGATCCCATCACAATGGTTGTACTCTTCAAGTCACTTGTGCTGTCCCGTCTCGAGTACTGCTCAGTACTCACTTCCCCCTTCAGAGCAGGAGAGATTGCTGAAATAGAGGGAATACAGAGAACATATACGGCACGCATAGACGAGATAAAACACCTAAATTATTGGGATCGTCTCAAAGCTCTCCAAATGTACTCTCTAGAAAGGAGACGAGAGAGATACCAAATAATATACACCTGGAAAATACTGGAGGGTCAGGTCCCAAATCTACACAGTAAAATAACAACGTACTGGAGTGAACGATATGGAAGAAAATGCAAGATTGAACCTGTGAAGAGCAGAGGTGTCATAGGCACAATCAGAGAGCACTGTATAAACATCAGAGGTCCGCGGTTGTTCAACGTCCTCCCAGCGAGCATAAGAAATATTGCCGGAACAACCGTGGACATCTTCAAGAGAAAACTGGACGGTTTTCTAAGAGAAGTTCCGGATCAGCCGGGCTGTGGTGGGTACGTGGCCCTGCGGGCCGCTCCAAGCAACAGCCTGGTGGACCAAACTCTCACAAGTCGAGCCTGGCCTCGGGCCGGGCTTGGGGAGTAGAAGAACTCCCAGAACCCCATCAACCAGGTATCAACCAGGTAACTACAACATTGTTTTAAGTTGCATCACAACGTAACTACAACATTGTTTTAAGTTGCTTCACAACGTAACTACAACATTGTTGCTTCATACCATAACTACAACATTGTTGCTTTACAACGTAACTACAACATTGTTGCTTTACAACGTAACTACAACATTGTTGCTTCACAACGTAACTACAACATTGTTACTTCACAACATAACTACAACATTGTTGCTTCACAACGTAACTACAACATTGTTGCTTCACAACGTAACTAAAACATTGTTTTAAGTTGCTTCACAACGTAACTACAACGTTGTTTTAAGTTGCTTCACAACGTAACTACAACATTGTTTTAAGTTGCTTCACAACGTAACTACAACATTGTTTTAAGTTGCTTCACAACGTAACTACAACATTCTTTTAAGTTGCTTCACAACGTAACTACAACATTGTTGCTTTACAACGTAACTACAACATTGTTGCTTCACAACGTAACTACAACATTGTTGCTTTACAACGTAACTACAACATTGTAGCTTTACAACGTAACTACAACATTGTTGCTTCACAACGTAACTACAACATTGTTACTTCACAACGTAACTACAACATTGGTGCTTCACAACGTAACTACAACATTGTTGCTTCACAACGTAACTACAACATTGTTGCTTCACAACGTAACTACAACATTGTTGTTTCAAAACGTAACTACAACATTGTTACTTCACAACATAACTACAGCATTGTTTTAAGTTGCTACACAACGTAACTACAGCAATGTTTTAAGTTGCTACACAACGTAACTACAGCATTGTTTTAAGTTGCTACACAATGTAACGACAACATTGTTACTTCACAACGTAACTACAACATTGTTACTTCACAACGTAACTACAACATTGTTTAAAGTTGCTTCACAACGTAACTACAACATTGTTTTAAGTTGCTTCACAACGTAATTACAACATTGTTTTAAGTTGCTTCACAACGTAACTACAACATTGTTTTAAGTTGCTTCACAACGTAACTACAACATTGTTTTAGGTTGCTTCAAAACATAACTACAACATTGTTTTAAGTTGCTTCACAACGTAACTACAACATTGTTTTAAGTTGCTTCACAACGTAACTACAACATTGTTGCTTTACAACGTAACTACAACATTGTTACTTCACAACCTAACTACAACATTGTTACTTCACAACGTAACTACAACATTGTTACTTCACAACCTAACTACAACATTGTTACTTCACAACCTAACTACAACATTGTTACTTCACAATGTAACTACAACATTGTTTTAAGTTGCTTCACAATGTAACTACAACATTGTTTTAAGTTGCTACATTGTTACTTCACAACGTAACTACAACATTGTTGCTTCACAACGTGACTACAGCATTGTTGCTTCACAACGTAACTACAACATTGTTGCTTCACAACGTAACTACAACATTGTTGCTTCACAACGTAACTACAACATTGTTACTTCACAACGTAACTACAACCTTATTTTAAGTTGCTTCACAACGTAACTACAACATTGTTTTAAGTTGCTTCACAACGTAACTACAACATTGTTTTAAGTTGCTTCACAACGTAACTACAACATTGTTTTTAGTTGCTTCACAACGTAACTGCAACATTGTTACCTCACAACGTAACTACAACATTGTTTAAAGTTACTTCACAACATAACTACAACATTGTTACTTTACAACGTAACTACAACATTGTTTTAAGTTACTTCACAACGTAACTACAACATTGTTACCTCACAACGTAATTACAACATTGTTTTAAGTTGCTTCACAACGTAACTGCAACATTGTTACCTCACAACGTAACTACAACATTGTTTTAAGTTGCTTCACAACGTAACTACAACATTGTTACCTCACAACGTAACTACAACATTGTTTTAAGTTACTTCATAACGTAACTACAACATTGTTACTTCACAACGTAACTACAACATTGTTTTAAGTTACTTCACAACGTAACTACAACATTGTTACCTCACAACGTAACTACAACATTGTTTTAAGTTGCTTCACAATGTAACTACAACATTGTTTTAAGTTGCTTCACAATGTAACTACAACATTGTTTTAAGTTGCTTCACAACGTAACTACAACATTGTTTTAAGTTGCTTCCCAACGTAACTACAACATTGTTTTAAGTTGCTTCATACCGTAACTACAACATTGTTGCTTCACAACGTAAATGCCACATCGTTGCTTCACAACGTAACTACAACATTGTTTTAAGTTGCTACACAATGTAACTACAACATTGATACTTCACTACGTATCTACAACATTGTTACTTTACAACGTAACTACAACATTGTTACTTCACAACGTAACTACAACATTGTTTCTTCACAACGTAACTACAACATTGTTACTTCACAACGTAACTAAAACATTGTTACTTCACAATGTAACTACAACATCGTTACTTCACAACGTAACTACAACATTGTTACTTCACAACGTAACTACAACATTGTTTTAAGTTGCTTCACAACGTAACTACAACATTGTTGCTTCACAACGTAACTACAACATTGGTGCTTCACAACGTAACTACAACATTGTTGCTTCACAACGTAACTACAACATTGTTGCTTCACAACGTAAATACAACAGTGTTTTAAGTTGCTACACAACGAAACTACAACATTGATACTTCACTACGTATCTACAACATTGTTACTTCACAACGTAACTACAATATTGTTACTTCACAATGTAACTACAACATTATTTCAACACAACGTAACTACAACATTGTTACTTCACAACGTAACTACAACATTGTTACTTCACAATGTAAATACAACATTGTTTCTTTACAACGTAACTACAACATTGTTACTTCAAAACGTAACTACAACATTGTTACTAAACGTAACTGCAACATTGTTTTAAGTTGCTTCACAACGTAACTACAACATTGTTACTTCACAACATAACTACAACATTGTTAGTTCACAACGTAACTACAACATTGTTACCTCCCAACGTAACTACAACATTGTTACTTCACAATGTAAATACAACATTGTTACTTCACAAAGTAACTACAACATTGTTACTTCACAACGTAACTACAACATTGTTACTTAACAACATAACTACAACATTGTTTTAAGTTGCTTCACAACGTAACTGCAACATTGTTACCTCACAACGTAACTACAACATTGTTTTAAGTTACTTCATAACGTAACTACAACATTGTTAGTTCACAACGTAACTACAACATTGTTTTAAGTTGCTTCACAACGTAACTACAACATTGTTTTAAGTTGCTTCACAACGTAACTACAACATTGTTCCTTCACAACGTAACTACAACATTGTTCCTTCACAACGTAACTACAACATTGTTACTTCACAACGTAACTACAACATTGTTACTTCACAATGTAACTACAACATTGTTTTAAGTTGCTTCACAATGTAACTACAACATTGTTTTAAGTTGCTTCACAACGTAACTACAACATTGCTTTAAGTTGCTTCACAATGTAACTACAACATTGTTTTAAGTTGCTTCACAACGTAACAACAACATTGTTTTAAGTTGCTTCACAACGTAGAAAGAGCCTGGATACAGGGGAGATACCAGCAGCACTTAAATCTGCAGATATAGCTCCGTTGCACAAGGGGGGGAGTAAAGCCTTGGCAAAAAATTATAGGCCAGTTGCACTAACATCACACATAATAAAAGTGTTTGAAAGAGTGATTAGGAATCAAATTTCTAGTTTTATGGAAAACAATGAATTGCACAATCCAGGACAACATGGATTTAGAGCGGGAAGATCCTGTCTGTCACAGTTACTCAACCACTATGACAAAATCACAGAAGCCCTAGAAGAAAAGCAAAATGCAGATGTTGTATACACAGACTTTGCAAAGGCGTTCGACAAATGTGACCATGGGGTGATAGCTCACAAAATGAGGTCAATGGGAATAACTGGAAAAGTAGGACGCTGGATACTCAATTTCCTGTCGAACAGAACACAAAGAGTAACAGTCAATCAGATAAAATCGAGTCCAAGCGATGTTAAAAGCTCTGTACCTCAAGGTACAGTCCTTGCACCGCTACTGTTCCTTATTCTCATATCTGATATAGACAAAAATACACGCCACAGCTTCGTGTCGTCCTTTGCAGATGACACAAAAATCAGCATGAAAATTACCTCTGCTGAAGACATTGAAAAACTACAAGCAGATGTCAACAAAGTTTTTGATTGGGCAGCAGAAAATAACATGATGTTTAACAGTGATAAATTTCAGGTACTCAGGTACGGCAAAAATGAGGATCTGAAACATAATACAGGGTACAAAACACAATCGAATCTTCCCATAGTAGGAAAACAGCATGTCAAGGATTTGGGAATAATGATGTCCGACGATCTAACGTTTAGGGAGCATAACCAAGCAAATATCGCGTCAGCCAGAAAAATGATCGGATGGATTACGAGAACTTTCAAATCCAGGGATCCCATCACAATGGTTGTACTCTTCAAGTCACTTGTGCTGTCCCGTCTCGAGTACTGCTCAGTACTCACTTCCCCCTTCAGAGCAGGAGAGATTGCTGAAATAGAGGGAATACAGAGAACATATACGGCACGCATAGACGAGATAAAACACCTAAATTATTGGGATCGTCTCAAAGCTCTCCAAATGTACTCTCTAGAAAGGAGACGAGAGAGATACCAAATAATATACACCTGGAAAATACTGGAGGGTCAGGTCCCAAATCTACACAGTAAAATAACAACGTACTGGAGTGAACGATATGGAAGAAAATGCAAGATTGAACCTGTGAAGAGCAGAGGTGTCATAGGCACAATCAGAGAGCACTGTATAAACATCAGAGGTCCGCGGTTGTTCAACGTCCTCCCAGCGAGCATAAGAAATATTGCCGGAACAACCGTGGACATCTTCAAGAGAAAACTGGACGGTTTTCTAAGAGAAGTTCCGGATCAGCCGGGCTGTGGTGGGTACGTGGCCCTGCGGGCCGCTCCAAGCAACAGCCTGGTGGACCAAACTCTCACAAGTCGAGCCTGGCCTCGGGCCGGGCTTGGGGAGTAGAAGAACTCCCAGAACCCCATCAACCAGGTATCAACCAGGTAACTACAACATTGTTTTAAGTTGCATCACAACGTAACTACAACATTGTTTTAAGTTGCTTCACAACGTAACTACAACATTGTTGCTTCATACCATAACTACAACATTGTTGCTTTACAACGTAACTACAACATTGTTGCTTTACAACGTAACTACAACATTGTTGCTTCACAACGTAACTACAACATTGTTACTTCACAACATAACTACAACATTGTTGCTTCACAACGTAACTACAACATTGTTGCTTCACAACGTAACTAAAACATTGTTTTAAGTTGCTTCACAACGTAACTACAACGTTGTTTTAAGTTGCTTCACAACGTAACTACAACATTGTTTTAAGTTGCTTCACAACGTAACTACAACATTGTTTTAAGTTGCTTCACAACGTAACTACAACATTCTTTTAAGTTGCTTCACAACGTAACTACAACATTGTTGCTTTACAACGTAACTACAACATTGTTGCTTCACAACGTAACTACAACATTGTTGCTTTACAACGTAACTACAACATTGTAGCTTTACAACGTAACTACAACATTGTTGCTTCACAACGTAACTACAACATTGTTACTTCACAACGTAACTACAACATTGGTGCTTCACAACGTAACTACAACATTGTTGCTTCACAACGTAACTACAACATTGTTGCTTCACAACGTAACTACAACATTGTTGTTTCAAAACGTAACTACAACATTGTTACTTCACAACATAACTACAGCATTGTTTTAAGTTGCTACACAACGTAACTACAGCAATGTTTTAAGTTGCTACACAACGTAACTACAGCATTGTTTTAAGTTGCTACACAATGTAACGACAACATTGTTACTTCACAACGTAACTACAACATTGTTACTTCACAACGTAACTACAACATTGTTTAAAGTTGCTTCACAACGTAACTACAACATTGTTTTAAGTTGCTTCACAACGTAATTACAACATTGTTTTAAGTTGCTTCACAACGTAACTACAACATTGTTTTAAGTTGCTTCACAACGTAACTACAACATTGTTTTAGGTTGCTTCAAAACATAACTACAACATTGTTTTAAGTTGCTTCACAACGTAACTACAACATTGTTTTAAGTTGCTTCACAACGTAACTACAACATTGTTGCTTTACAACGTAACTACAACATTGTTGCTTCACAACGTAACTACAACATTGTTGCTTCACAACGTAACTACAACATTGTTGCTTCACAACGTAACTACAACATTGTTGCTTCACAACGTATTTACAACATTGTTGCTTCACAACGTAACTACAACATTGTTGCTTCACAACGTAACTACAACATTGTTGTTTCACAACATAACTACAACATTGATACTTCACTACGTATCTACAACATTGTTACTTCACAACGTAACTACAATATTGTTACTTCACAATGTAACTACAACATTGTTTCTTCACAACGTAACTACAACATTGTTTTAAGTTGCTTCACAACGTAACTACAACATTATTTTAAGTTGCTTTACAACGTAACTACAACATTGTTTTAAGTTGCTTCACAGCGTAACTACAACATTGTTTTAAGTTGCTTCACAACATAACTACAACATTGTTACTTCACAACGTAACTACAACATTGTTTTAAATTGCTTCACAACATAACTACAACATTGTTACTTCACAACGTAACTACAACATTGTTTTAAGTTGCTTCACAACGTAACTACAACATTGTTTTAAGTTGCTTCACAATGTAACTACAACATTGTTGCTTTACAACGTAACTACAACATTGTTGCTTCACAACGTAACTACAACATTGTTGCTTCACAACGTAAATACAACATTGTTGTTTCACAACGTAACTACAACATTGTTGCTTCGCAACGTAACTACAACATTGTTGCTTCACAACGTAACTACAACATTGTTGCTTCACAACGTAACTACAACATTGTTGCTTCACAACGTAACTACAACATTGTTGCTTCACAACGTAACTACAACATTGTTGCTTCACAACGTAACTACAACATTGTTGCTTCACAACGTAACTACAACATTGTTGCTTCCCAAAGTAACTACAACATTGTTGCATTGCAACGTAACTACAACATTGTGGCTTCGCAACGTAACTACAACATTGTTGCTTCGCAACGTAACTACAACAGTGTTGCTTCACAACGTAACTACAACAATGTTACTTCACAATGTCACTACAATGTTACTATACAACGTCACTACAATGTTACTTCACAACGTAACTACAACATTGTTACTTCACAAAGTCTCTACAACATTGTTACTTCACAACGTAACTACGACATTGTTTCTTCACAACTTAACTACAACATTGTTACTTCATAACGTAACTACAACATTGTTACTTCACAACATAACTACACCATTGTTACTTCACAACATAACTACAACATTGTTACATCACAACCTAACTACACCATTGTTACTTCACAACCTAACTACAACATTGTTACTTCACAACCTAACTACAACATTGTTACTTCACAACGTAACTACAACATTGTTACTTCACAACCTATCTACAACATTGTTACTTCACAATGTAACTACAACATTGTTTTAAGTTGCTTCACAATGTAACTACAACATTGTTTTAAGTTGCTACATTGTTACTTCACAAAGTAACTACAACATTGTTGCTTCACAACGTGACTACAGCATTGTTGCTTCACAACGTAACTACAACATTGTTGCTTCACAACGTAACTACAACATTGTTGCTTCACAACGTAACTACAACATTGTTACTTCACAACGTAACTACAACCTTGTTTTAAGTTGCTTCACAACGTAACTACAACATTGTTTTAAGTTGCTTCACAACGTAACTACAACATTGTTTTAAGTTGCTTCACAACGTAACTACAACATTGTTTTTAGTTGCTTCACAACGTAACTGCAACATTGTTACCTCACAACGTAACTACAACATTGTTTAAAGTTACTTCACAACATAACTACAACATTGTTACTTTACAACGTAACTACAACATTGTTTTAAGTTACTTCACAACGTAACTACAACATTGTTACCTCACAACGTAATTACAACATTGTTTTAAGTTGCTTCACAACGTAACTGCAACATTGTTACCTCACAACGTAACTACAACATTGTTTTAAGTTGCTTCACAACGTAACTACAACATTGTTACCTCACAACGTAACTACAACATTGTTTTAAGTTACTTCATAACGTAACTACAACATTGTTACTTCACAACGTAACTACAACATTGTTTTAAGTTACTTCACAACGTAACTACAACATTGTTACCTCACAACGTAACTACAACATTGTTTTAAGTTGCTTCACAATGTAACTACAACATTGTTTTAAGTTGCTTCACAATGTAACTACAACATTGTTTTAAGTTGCTTCACAACCTAACTACAACATTGTTTTAAGTTGCTTCCCAACGTAACTACAACATTGTTTTAAGTTGCTTCATAACGTAACTACAACATTGTTGCTTCACAACGTAAATGCCACATCGTTGCTTCACAACGTAACTACAACATTGTTTTAAGTTGCTACACAATGTAACTACAACACTGATACTTCACTACGTATCTACAACATTGTTACTTTACAACGTAACTACAACATTGTTACTTCACAACGTAACTACAACATTGTTTCTTCACAACGTAACTACAACATTGTTACTTCACAACGTAACTAAAACATTATTACTTCACAATGTAACTACAACATCGTTACTTCACAACGTAACTACAACATTGTTACTTCACAACGTAACTACAACATTGTTTTAAGTTGCTTCACAACGTAACTACAACATTGTTGCTTCACAACGTAACTACAACATTGTTGCTTCACAACGTAACTACAACATTGTTGCTTCACAACGTAACTACAACATTGTTGCTTCACAACGTAACTACAACAGTGTTTTAAGTTGCTACACAACGAAACTACAACATTGATACTTCACTACGTATCTACAATATTGTTACTTCACAACGTAACTACAATATTGTTACTTCACAATGTAACTACAACATTGTTTCAACACAACGTAACTACAACATTGTTACTTCACAACGTAACTACAACATTGTTACTTCACAATGTAAATACAACATTGTTTCTTTACAACGTAACTACAACATTGTTACTTCAAAACGTAACTACAACATTGTTACTAAACGTAACTGCAACATTGTTTTAAGTTGCTTCACAACGTAACTACAACATTGTTACTTCACAACATAACTACAACATTGTTAGTTCACAAAGTAACTACAACATTGTTACTTCACAACGTAACTACAACATTGTTACTTAACAACGTAACTACAACATTGTTTTAAGTTGCTTCACAACGTAACTGCAACATTGTTACCTCACAACGTAACTACAACATTGTTTTAAGTTACTTCACAACGTAACTACAACATTGTTACTTCACAACGTAACTACAACATTGTTTTAAGTTGCTTCACAACGTAACTACAACATTGTTTTAAGTTGCTTCACAACGTAACTACAACATTGTTCCTTCACAACGTAACTACAACATTGTTCCTTCACAACGTAACTACAACATTGTTACTTCACAACGTAACTACAACATTGTTACTTCACAATGTAACTACAACATTGTTTTAATTTGCTTCACAATGTAACTACAACATTGTTTTAAGTTGCTTCACAACGTAACTACAACATTGTTTTAAGTTGCTTCACAATGTAACTACAACATTGTTTTAAGTTGCTTCACAACGTAACAACAACATTGTTTTAAGTTGCTTCACAACGTAACTACAACATTGTTTTAAGTTGCATCACAACGTAACTACAACATTGTTTTAAGTTGCTTCACAACGTAACTACAACATTGTTGCTTCATACCATAACTACAACATTGTTGCTTTACAACGTAGCTACAACATTGTTGCTTTACAACGTAACTACAACATTGTTGCTTCACAACGTAACTACAACATTGTTACTTCACAACATAACTACAACATTGTTGCTTCACAACGTAACTACAACATTGTTGCTTCACAATGTAACTACAACATTGTTTTAAGTTGCTTCACAACGTAACTACAACATTGTTTTAAGTTGCTTCACAACGTAACTACAACATTGTTTTAAGTTTCTTCACAACGTAACTACAACATTGTTTTAAGCTGCTTCACAATGTAACTACAACATTGTTTTAAGTTGCTTCACAACGTAACTACAAAGTTGTTTTAAGTTGCTTCACAACGTAACTACAACATTGTTTTAAGTTGCTTCACAACGTAACTACAACATTGTTTTAAGTTGCTTCACAACGTAACTACAACATTGTTGCTTTACAACGTAACTACAACATTGTTGCTTCACAACGTAACTACAACATTGTTGCTTTACAACGTAACTACAACATTGTAGCTTTACAACGTAACTACAACATTGTAGCTTTACAACGTAACTACAACATTGTTGCTTCACAACGTAACTACAACATTGTTACTTCACAACGTAACTACAACATTGGTGCTTCACAACGTAACTACAACATTGTTGCTTCACAACGTAACTACAACATTGTTGCTTCACAACGTAACTACAACATTGTTGCTTCACAACGTAACTACAACATTGTTACTTCACAACATAACTACAGCATTGTTTTAAGTTGCTACACAACGTAACTACAGCAATGTTTTAAGTTGCTACACAACGTAACTACAGCATTGTTTTAAGTTGCTACACAATGTAACGACAACATTGTTACTTCACAACGTAACTACAACATTGTTACTTCACAACGTAACTACAACATTGTTTAAAGTTGCTTCACAACGTAACTACAACATTGTTTTAAGTTGCTTCACAACGTAATTACAACATTGTTTTAAGTTGCTTCACAACGTAACTACAACATTGTTTTAAGTTGCTTCACAACGTAACTACAACATTGTTTTAGGTTGCTTCACAACATAACTACAACATTGTTTTAAGTTGCTTCACAACGTAACTACAACATTGTTGCTTCACAACGTAACTACAACATTGTTGCTTCACAACGTAACTACAACATTGTTGCTTCCCAAAGTAACTACAACATTGTTGCTTTGCAACGTAACTACAACATTGTTGCTTCGCAACGTAACTACAACATTGTTGCTTCGCAACGTAACTACAACAGTGTTGCTTCACAACGTAACTACAACAATGTTACTTCACAATGTCACTACAATGTTACTATACAACGTCACTACAATGTTACTTCACAACGTAACTACAACATTGTTACTTCACAAAGTCTCTACAACATTGTTACTTCACAACGTAACTACGACATTGTTTCTTCACAACTTAACTACAACATTGTTACTTCATAACGTAACTACAACATTGTTACTTCACAACATAACTACACCATTGTTACTTCACAACATAACTACAACATTGTTACATCACAACCTAACTACACCATTGTTACTTCACAACCTAACTACAACATTGTTACTTCACAACCTAACTACAACATTGTTACTTCACAACGTAACTACAACATTGTTACTTCACAACCTATCTACAACATTGTTACTTCACAATGTAACTACAACATTGTTTTAAGTTGCTTCACAATGTAACTACAACATTGTTTTAAGTTGCTACATTGTTACTTCACAAAGTAACTACAACATTGTTGCTTCACAACGTGACTACAGCATTGTTGCTTCACAACGTAACTACAACATTGTTGCTTCACAACGTAACTACAACATTGTTGCTTCACAACGTAACTACAACATTGTTACTTCACAACGTAACTACAACCTTGTTTTAAGTTGCTTCACAACGTAACTACAACATTGTTTTAAGTTGCTTCACAACGTAACTACAACATTGTTTTAAGTTGCTTCACAACGTAACTACAACATTGTTTTTAGTTGCTTCACAACGTAACTGCAACATTGTTACCTCACAACGTAACTACAACATTGTTTAAAGTTACTTCACAACATAACTACAACATTGTTACTTTACAACGTAACTACAACATTGTTTTAAGTTACTTCACAACGTAACTACAACATTGTTACCTCACAACGTAATTACAACATTGTTTTAAGTTGCTTCACAACGTAACTGCAACATTGTTACCTCACAACGTAACTACAACATTGTTTTAAGTTGCTTCACAACGTAACTACAACATTGTTACCTCACAACGTAACTACAACATTGTTTTAAGTTACTTCATAACGTAACTACAACATTGTTACTTCACAACGTAACTACAACATTGTTTTAAGTTACTTCACAACGTAACTACAACATTGTTACCTCACAACGTAACTACAACATTGTTTTAAGTTGCTTCACAATGTAACTACAACATTGTTTTAAGTTGCTTCACAATGTAACTACAACATTGTTTTAAGTTGCTTCACAACCTAACTACAACATTGTTTTAAGTTGCTTCCCAACGTAACTACAACATTGTTTTAAGTTGCTTCATAACGTAACTACAACATTGTTGCTTCACAACGTAAATGCCACATCGTTGCTTCACAACGTAACTACAACATTGTTTTAAGTTGCTACACAATGTAACTACAACACTGATACTTCACTACGTATCTACAACATTGTTACTTTACAACGTAACTACAACATTGTTACTTCACAACGTAACTACAACATTGTTTCTTCACAACGTAACTACAACATTGTTACTTCACAACGTAACTAAAACATTATTACTTCACAATGTAACTACAACATCGTTACTTCACAACGTAACTACAACATTGTTACTTCACAACGTAACTACAACATTGTTTTAAGTTGCTTCACAACGTAACTACAACATTGTTGCTTCACAACGTAACTACAACATTGTTGCTTCACAACGTAACTACAACATTGTTGCTTCACAACGTAACTACAACAGTGTTTTAAGTTGCTACACAACGAAACTACAACATTAATACTTCACTACGTATCTACAATATTGTTACTTCACAACGTAACTACAATATTGTTACTTCACAATGTAACTACAACATTGTTTCAACACAATGTAACTACAACATTGTTACTTCACAACGTAACTACAACATTGTTACTTCACAATGTAAATACAACATTGTTTCTTTACAACGTAACTACAACATTGTTACTTCAAAACGTAACTACAACATTGTTACTAAACGTAACTGCAACATTGTTTTAAGTTGCTTCACAACGTAACTACAACATTGTTACTTCACAACATAACTACAACATTGTTAGTTCACAAAGTAACTACAACATTGTTACTTCACAACGTAACTACAACATTGTTACTTAACAACGTAACTACAACATTGTTTTAAGTTGCTTCACAACGTAACTGCAACATTGTTACCTCACAACGTAACTACAACATTGTTTTAAGTTACTTCACAACGTAACTACAACATTGTTACTTCACAACGTAACTACAACATTGTTTTAAGTTGCTTCACAACGTAACTACAACATTGTTTTAAGTTGCTTCACAACGTAACTACAACATTGTTCCTTCACAACGTAACTACAACATTGTTCCTTCACAACGTAACTACAACATTGTTACTTCACAACGTAACTACAACATTGTTACTTCACAATGTAACTACAACATTGTTTTAATTTGCTTCACAATGTAACTACAACATTGTTTTAAGTTGCTTCACAACGTAACTACAACATTGTTTTAAGTTGCTTCACAATGTAACTACAACATTGTTTTAAGTTGCTTCACAACGTAACAACAACATTGTTTTAAGTTGCTTCACAACGTAACTACAACATTGTTTTAAGTTGCATCACAACGTAACTACAACATTGTTTTAAGTTGCTTCACAACGTAACTACAACATTGTTGCTTCATACCATAACTACAACATTGTTGCTTTACAACGTAGCTACAACATTGTTGCTTTACAACGTAACTACAACATTGTTGCTTCACAACGTAACTACAACATTGTTACTTCACAACATAACTACAACATTGTTGCTTCACAACGTAACTACAACATTGTTGCTTCACAATGTAACTACAACATTGTTTTAAGTTGCTTCACAACGTAACTACAACATTGTTTTAAGTTGCTTCACAACGTAACTACAACATTGTTTTAAGTTTCTTCACAACGTAACTACAACATTGTTTTAAGCTGCTTCACAATGTAACTACAACATTGTTTTAAGTTGCTTCACAACGTAACTACAAAGTTGTTTTAAGTTGCTTCACAACGTAACTACAACATTGTTTTAAGTTGCTTCACAACGTAACTACAACATTGTTTTAAGTTGCTTCACAACGTAACTACAACATTGTTGCTTTACAACGTAACTACAACATTGTTGCTTCACAACGTAACTACAACATTGTTGCTTTACAACGTAACTACAACATTGTAGCTTTACAACGTAACTACAACATTGTAGCTTTACAACGTAACTACAACATTGTTGCTTCACAACGTAACTACAACATTGTTACTTCACAACGTAACTACAACATTGGTGCTTCACAACGTAACTACAACATTGTTGCTTCACAACGTAACTACAACATTGTTGCTTCACAACGTAACTACAACATTGTTGCTTCACAACGTAACTACAACATTGTTACTTCACAACATAACTACAGCATTGTTTTAAGTTGCTACACAACGTAACTACAGCAATGTTTTAAGTTGCTACACAACGTAACTACAGCATTGTTTTAAGTTGCTACACAATGTAACGACAACATTGTTACTTCACAACGTAACTACAACATTGTTACTTCACAACGTAACTACAACATTGTTTAAAGTTGCTTCACAACGTAACTACAACATTGTTTTAAGTTGCTTCACAACGTAATTACAACATTGTTTTAAGTTGCTTCACAACGTAACTACAACATTGTTTTAAGTTGCTTCACAACGTAACTACAACATTGTTTTAGGTTGCTTCACAACATAACTACAACATTGTTTTAAGTTGCTTCACAACGTAACTACAACATTGTTTTAAGTTGCTTCACAACGTAACTACAACATTGTTGCTTTACAACGTAACTACAACATTGTTGCTTCACAACGTAACTACAACATTGTTGCTTCACAACGTAACTACAACATAGTTGCTTCACAACGTAACTACAACATTGTTGCTTCACAACGTATTTACAACATTGTTGCTTCACAACGTAACTACAACATTGTTGCTTCACAACGTAACTACAACATTGTTGTTTCACAACGTAACTACAACATTGATACTTCACTACGTATCTACAACATTGTTACTTCACAACGTAACTACAATATTGTTACTTCACAATGTAACTACAACATTGTTTCTTCACAACGTAACTACAACATTGTTACTTCACAACGTCACTACAATGTTACTTCACCTACAACATTGTTACTTCACAACGTAACTACAACATTGTTTCTTTACAACGTAACTACAACATTGTTTCTTCACAACGTAACAACAACATTGTTTCTTCACAACGTAACAACAACATTGTTTTAAGTTGCTACACAACGTAACTACAGCATTGTTTTAAGTTGCTACACAACGTAACGACAACATTGTTACTTCACAACGTAACTACAACATTGTTTTAAGTTGCTTCACAACGTAAATACAACATTGTTTTAAGTTGCTTCACAACGTAACTGCAACATTGTTTTAAGTTGCTTCACAACGTAACTACAACATTGTTTTAAGTTGCTTCACAACGTAACTACAACATTGTTTTAAGTTGCTTCACAACGTAACTACAACATTGTTGCTTCACAACGTAACTACAACATTGTTACTTCACAACATAACTACAGCATTGTTTTAAGTTGCTACACAACGTAACTACAGCAATGTTTTAAGTTGCTACACAACGTAACTACAGCATTGTTTTAAGTTGCTACACAATGTAACGACAACATTGTTACTTCACAACGTAACTACAACATTGTTACTTCACAACGTAACTACAACATTGTTTAAAGTTGCTTCACAACGTAACTACAACATTGTTTTAAGTTGCTTCACAACGTAATTACAACATTGTTTTAAGTTGCTTCACAACGTAACTACAACATTGTTTTAAGTTGCTTCACAACGTAACTACAACATTGTTTTAGGTTGCTTCACAACATAACTACAACATTGTTTTAAGTTGCTTCACAACGTAACTACAACATTGTTTTAAGTTGCTTCACAACGTAACTACAACATTGTTGCTTTACAACGTAACTACAACATTGTTGCTTCACAACGTAACTACAACATTGTTGCTTCACAACGTAACTACAACATAGTTGCTTCACAACGTAACTACAACATTGTTGCTTCACAACGTATTTACAACATTGTTGCTTCACAACGTAACTACAACATTGTTGCTTCACAACGTAACTACAACATTGTTGTTTCACAACGTAACTACAACATTGATACTTCACTACGTATCTACAACATTGTTACTTCACAACGTAACTACAATATTGTTACTTCACAATGTAACTACAACATTGTTTCTTCACAACGTAACTACAACATTGTTACTTCACAACGTCACTACAATGTTACTTCACCTACAACATTGTTACTTCACAACGTAACTACAACATTGTTTCTTTACAACGTAACTACAACATTGTTTCTTCACAACGTAACAACAACATTGTTTTAAGTTGCTACACAACGTAACTACAGCATTGTTTTAAGTTGCTACACAACGTAACGACAACATTGTTACTTCACAACGTAACTACAACATTGTTTTAAGTTGCTTCACAACGTAAATACAACATTGTTTTAAGTTGCTTCACAACGTAAATACAACATTGTTTTAAGTTGCTTCACAACGTAAATACAACATTGTTTTAAGTTGCTTCACAACGTAACTGCAACATTGTTTTAAGTTGCTTCACAACGTAACTACAACATTGTTTTAAGTTGCTTCACAACGTAACTACAACATTGTTTTAAGTTGCTTTACAACTTAACTACAACATTGTTTTAAGTTGCTTCACATCGTAACTACAACATTGTTTTAAGTTGCTTCACAACATAACTACAACATTGTTACTTCACAACGTAACTACAACATTGTTTTAAATTGCTTCACAACATAACTACAACATTGTTACTTCACAACGTAACTACAACATTGTTTTAAGTTGCTTCACAACGTAACTACAACATTGCTTTAAGTTGCTTCACAACGTAACTACAACATTGCTTTAAGTTGCTTCACAACGTAACTACATCATTGTTACTTAACATAACTACAACATTGTTTTAAGTTGCTTCACAACGTAACTACAACATTGTTGCTTCACAACGTAACTACAACATTGTTGCTTCGCAACGTAACTACAACATTGGTGCTTCACAACGTAACTACAACATTGTTGCTTCACAACGTAACTACAACATTGTTGCTTCACAACGTAACTACAACATTGTTGCTTCACAACGTAACTACAACATTGTTGCTTCACAACGTAACTACAACATTGTTGCTTCACAACGTAACTACAACATTGTTGATTCCCAAAGTAACTACAACATTGTTGCTTCGCAACGTAACAACAACATTGTTGCTTCGCAACGTAACTACAACATTGTTGCTTCGCAACGTAACTACAACATTGTTACTTCACAACATAACTACAACATTGTTACTTCACAACATAACTACAACATTGTTACTTCACAACCTAACTACAACATTGTTACTTCACAATGTAACTACAACATTGTTTTAAGTTGCTTCACAATGTTACTACAACATTGTTTTAATTTGCTACATTGTTACTTCACAACGTAACTACAACATTGTTGCTTCACAACGTGACTACAGCATTGTTGCTTCACAACGTAACTACAACATTGTTGCTTCACAACGTAACTACAACATTGTTGCTTCACAACGTAACAACAACATTGTTACTTCACAACGTAACTACAACATTGTTTTAAGTTGCTTCACAACGTAACTACAACATTGTTTTAAGTTGCATCACAACGTAACTACAACATTGTTTTAAGTTGCTTCACAACGTAACTACAACATTGTTTTAAGTTGCTTCACAACGTAACTGCAACATTGTTACCTCACAACGTAACTACGACATTGTTTAAAGTTACTTCACAACATAACTACAACATTGTTACTTTACAACGTAACTACAACATTGTTTTAAGTTACTTCACAACGTAACTACAACATTGTTACCTCACAACGTAATTACAACATTGTTTTAAGTTGCTTCACAACGTAACTGCAACATTGTTACCTCACAACGTAACTACAACATTGTTTTAAGTTGCTTCACAACGTAACTACAACATTGTTACCTCACAACGTAACTACAACATTGTTTTAAGTTACTTCATAACGTAACTACAACATTGTTACTTCACAACGTAACTACAACATTGTTTTAAGTTACTTCACAACGTAACTACAACATTGTTACCTCACAACGTAACTACAACATTGTTTTAAGTTGCTTCACAATGTAACTACAACATTGTTTTAAGTTGCTTCACAACGTAACTACAACATTGTTTTAAGTTGCTTCACAACGTAACTACAACATTGTTTTAAGTTGCTTCCCAACGTAACTACAACATTGTTTTAAGTTGCTTCATAACGTAACTACAACATAGTTGCTTCACAACGTAAATGCCACATCGTTGCTTCACAACGTAACTACAACATTGTTTTAAGTTGCTACACAATGTAACTACAACATTGCTTTAAGTTGCTTCACAACGTAACTACATCATTGTTACTTAACATAACTACAACATTGTTTTAAGTTGCTTCACAACGTAACTACAACATTGTTGCTTCACAACGTAACTACAACATTGTTGCTTCGCAACGTAACTACAACATTGGTGCTTCACAACGTAACTACAACATTGTTGCTTCACAACGTAACTACAACATTGTTGCTTCACAACGTAACTACAACATTGTTGCTTCACAACGTAACTACAACATTGTTGCTTCACAACGTAACTACAACATTGTTGCTTCACAACGTAACTACAACATTGTTGATTCCCAAAGTAACTACAACATTGTTGCTTCGCAACGTAACAACAACATTGTTGCTTCGCAACGTAACTACAACATTGTTGCTTCGCAACGTAACTACAACATTGTTACTTCACAACATAACTACAACATTGTTACTTCACAACATAACTACAACATTGTTACTTCACAACCTAACTACAACATTGTTACTTCACAATGTAACTACAACATTGTTTTAAGTTGCTTCACAATGTTACTACAACATTGTTTTAATTTGCTACATTGTTACTTCACAACGTAACTACAACATTGTTGCTTCACAACGTGACTACAGCATTGTTGCTTCACAACGTAACTACAACATTGTTGCTTCACAACGTAACTACAACATTGTTGCTTCACAACGTAACAACAACATTGTTACTTCACAACGTAACTACAACATTGTTTTAAGTTGCTTCACAACGTAACTACAACATTGTTTTAAGTTGCATCACAACGTAACTACAACATTGTTTTAAGTTGCTTCACAACGTAACTACAACATTGTTTTAAGTTGCTTCACAACGTAACTGCAACATTGTTACCTCACAACGTAACTACGACATTGTTTAAAGTTACTTCACAACATAACTACAACATTGTTACTTTACAACGTAACTACAACATTGTTTTAAGTTACTTCACAACGTAACTACAACATTGTTACCTCACAACGTAATTACAACATTGTTTTAAGTTGCTTCACAACGTAACTGCAACATTGTTACCTCACAACGTAACTACAACATTGTTTTAAGTTGCTTCACAACGTAACTACAACATTGTTACCTCACAACGTAACTACAACATTGTTTTAAGTTACTTCATAACGTAACTACAACATTGTTACTTCACAACGTAACTACAACATTGTTTTAAGTTACTTCACAACGTAACTACAACATTGTTACCTCACAACGTAACTACAACATTGTTTTAAGTTGCTTCACAATGTAACTACAACATTGTTTTAAGTTGCTTCACAACGTAACTACAACATTGTTTTAAGTTGCTTCACAACGTAACTACAACATTGTTTTAAGTTGCTTCCCAACGTAACTACAACATTGTTTTAAGTTGCTTCATAACGTAACTACAACATAGTTGCTTCACAACGTAAATGCCACATCGTTGCTTCACAACGTAACTACAACATTGTTTTAAGTTGCTACACAATGTAACTACAACATTGATACTTCACTACGTATCTACAACATTGTTACTTTATAACGTAACTACAACATTGTTACTTCACAACGTAACTACAACATTGTTTCTTCACAACGTAACTACAACATTGTTACTTCACAACGTAACTAAAACATTGTTACTTCACAATGTAACTACAACATCGTTACTTCACAACGTAACTACAACATTGTTACTTCACAACGTAACTACAACATTGTTTTAAGTTGCTTCACAACGTAACTACAACATTGTTGCTTCACAACGTAACTACAACATTGTTGCTTCACAACGTAACTACAACATTGTTGCTTCACAACGTATCTACAACATTGTTACTTCACAACGTAACTACAATATTGTTACTTCACAATGTAACTACAACATTGTTAGTTCACAACGTAACTACAACATTGTTACCTCACAACGTAACTACAACATTGTTACTTCACAACGTAAAGACAACATTGTTACTTCACAAAGTAACTACAACATTATTACTTCACAACGTAACTACAACATTGTTACTTAACAACGTAACTACAACATTGTTTTAAGTTGCTTCACAACGTAACTGCAACATTGTTACCTCACAACGTAACTACAACATTGTTTTAAGTTGCTTCACAACGTAACTACAACATTGTTTTAAGTTGCTTCACAACGTAACTACAACATTGTTCCTTCACAACGTAACTACAACATTGTTACTTCACAACGTAACTACAACATTGTTACTTCACAATGTAACTACAACATTGTTTTAAGTTGCTTCACAATGTAACTACAACATTGTTTTAAGTTGCTTCACAACGTAACTACAACATTGTTTTAAGTTGCTTCACAATGTAACTACAACATTGTTTTAAGTTGCTTCACAACGTAACAACAACATTGTTTTAAGTTGCTTCACAACGTAACTACAACATTGTTGCTTCATACCATAACTACAACATTGTTGCTTTACAACGTAACTACAACATTGTTGCTTTACAACATAACTACAACATTGTTGCTTCACAACGTAACTACAACATTGTTGCTTCACAATGTAACTACAACATTGTTTTAAGTTGCTTCACAACGTAACTACAACATTGTTTTAAGTTGCTTCACAACGTAACTACAACATTGTTTTAAGTTTCTTCACAACGTAACTACAACATTGTTTTAAGTTGCTTCACAATGTAACTACAACATTGTTTTAAGTTTCTTCACAACGTAACTACAACATTGTTTTAAGTTGCTTCACAATGTAACTACAACATTGTTTTAAGTTGCTTCACAACGTAACTACAACGTTGTTTTAAGTTGCTTCACAACGTAACTACAACATTGTTTTAAGTTGCTTCACAACGTAACTACAATATTGTTTTAAGTTGCTTCACAACGTAACTACAACATTCTTTTAAGTTGCTTCACAACGTAACTACAACATTGTTGCTTTACAACGTAACTACAACATTGTTGCTTCACAACGTAACTACAACATTGTTGCTTTACAACGTAACTACAACATTGTAGCTTTACAACGTAACTACAACATTGTTGCTTCACAACGTAACTACAACATTGTTACTTCACAACGTAACTACAACATTGGTGCTTCACAACGTAACTACAACATTGTTGCTTCACAACGTAACTACAACATTGTTGCTTCACAACGTAACTACAACATTGTTGCTTCACAACGTAACTACAACATTGTTACTTCACAACATAACTACAGCATTGTTTTAAGTTGCTACACAACGTAACTACAGCAATGTTTTAAGTTGCTACACAACGTAACTACAGCATTGTTTTAAGTTGCTACACAATGTAACGACAACATTGTTACTTCACAACGTAACTACAACATTTTTACTTCACAACGTAACTACAACATTGTTTTAAGTTGCTTCACAATGTAACTACAACATTGTTTTAAGTTGCTTCACAACGTAACTACAACATTGTTTTAAGTTGCTTCACAACGTAACTACAACATTGTTTTAAGTTGCTTCACAACGTAACTACAACATTGTTTTAGGTTGCTTCACAACATAACTACAACATTGTTTTAAGTTGCTTCACAACGTAACTACAACATTGTTTTAAGTTGCTTCACAACGTAACTACAACATTGTTGCTTTACAACGTAACTACAACATTGTTGCTTCACAACGTAACTACAACATTGTTGCTTCACAACGTAACTACAACATTGTTGCTTCACAACGTAACTACAACATTGTTGCTTGTTACGAACCCGGATCCAGCGTCCGTGCCTGGAGCAGTGACAAACACGCCATCTGTGGGTCAGCTCCCGAAACCCCCGCCAAACGAACGACGACACCTAGTGAGGACAGCGTGTACTGGCCTCGAGGACCAGTTTCCAGTCTGGTTCAGCGCTCAACACCGCCGCTCCTGACCTCTGGTGAGGTGGTGCTCCGACGACAGCGCCATCTATGGAGTGGATATGTCGGGCGTTTGTATCTGAGCCTGTGAGTGTGGTGTATTAGTGTCCCGGTTATTAATGACGTGTCTGCTTACAGAGCCGACCTGGGACCACTGTGTTGAAGGTGGAGTCAGTCTACCCGAGGCAGCCAGTCTCCATACAGTGAAGTTTGCTGCAGCTTTTGTGACGTCGTCCCCCCGGAAGAACACTGTGGTGTGTTAGCCTGCCATTGGAGTGGCAGTTAAAGGATTTACCCGGGACCGACGGTTGGAGACGATAATCCACTGGGGTATTGAGGACAGGAGGGTGATTGGTGATATCACACGAGACTCCTGTCTAGGGCGTACCCCTTATATCGTTCGTGGAGTGGCCGTACCAGCCTTGGTGGCTCAGTACCTGCCAGCAGACCTGCTGGACGTGTGGTTGACGGCCTCCACGACGGTGTCCCCAGTGGATCTGTGTTGTGGCTGACCTGTGGCCAGGGTAGACTCGGCGTTCTCAGAGGACACGTCTTGAGGCCACGAAGAAAGCACCGCGGACTCAGCACCTAGCTTCGAGGATCCATAGTCTCCAGCAGAAGACTACAGTGTTGATCCCCTTTGTAAAGTGTTAATACCCCTCCCCCTTGTGTACGTTTTACTTTTATATATTTAAATGGTGATGGTTATATTATATTAAGTTCTTACCTTTCTTTCCCTACTCCCTTTAAGTTACTTGCGTCACGGATCGCATCCCTTGATAGCCTCTACTGGCTTGGGGCCGGATATATATCTTCCTCTAACTACATCAGAGTAAGAACCCCGTTGCGTCCCGAGAGGGCCGTAACATAATTGGCATCCCCAGCGGGATCCGTCCCCTTGTTAAGTATGTTTGACAGGGGTGGTGAAGTGGCGTAATCCCTGTAAATAATTCCCCCTGTGTGACGATTGTGACGTTATACGTCCTGTGCGGTGCTAAAGAGTGACTAAGTGCGATATTGTGCAGGGCGGTGCCCGCTGTGATTAAGCGATTAAGTGCAATATTGACTAGTGCCGTGCTCAGTGATTCAGTGCAATATTGTAGAGCGAAGTGTTCGCTTGGACTCAGTGCAATATTGGGTAGTGTGGTGCCCGAAGTGATTACGTGCAATATTGGCAAGTGCAGTGTTTGGTGCGATAAAGTGCAATATTGACATAGAACAGTGCTCGGTGCGTGAAGTGCTAACGTGAAAGCGGTGTGTCAAGTGCTAGTGGAGTATTCCATCTGTGACAATGGCAGAAAAAGCTACCATCGATGATCTGGACGATGTTCAGGCTTTTCTGAACAGAGTGGACTGTCTTGCCAGATTAAAGTATCTGAGCAAACCGGAACTTGTACTAGTGAGCGCCTACCTGGAGATCAAGATCCGTGCCAGTGATTCCCGTGTGGAGATCTTGTCCAAGGTTCACCGGCACCTGAAGGCAGAAGAGAAACAGGAAGGAGAGACTCCTAGTACAAGGGAAGGTGAGGAACTAGCTTCCACGGAAAAGGAAGATAAGGGCAGCGACGTTGACAGTGATGCAGGTGAGCTTAATATCAGCTTCCTAACTGTCAAGATGCGTGCCTTGGAAATTAATCGAGAAATTGAATGGAAGAAGTTAGAATTAGAGCGAGAATTAAAAGATAAAGAATTGGCGATGAGGCGTTTAGAATTAGAAAGAGAAGAAAGAAGAGAAGAACGAGAAAGAGAAGAGAGAAAGAGAGAGAGAAGAACGAGAAAGAGAGAGAGAAGAACGAGAAAGAGAGAGAGAAGAACGAGAAAGAGAAGAAAAAGAAAGACAGAGACAACATGAACTAGAAGTATTACGATTAGGCGCTGGACAGAGACAAACTGGAGTAAGCGGTTTCGATCCGGTAAGGAATATCAAAATGGTCCCCAAATTCAACGAGAGAGAAGTTTCGAAGTTCTTCGCAGCCTTCGAGAAAGTCGCTGCCTCTTTGGAGTGGCCAAGGGAGAATTGGGCCATCATGACACAGTCAGTTTTGACTGGGAAGGCCCAAATCGCCTACTCTACGTTATCCCTTGACGACTCCGGCGATTACGATATGGTGAAGAAAGTGGTGCTCATGGCGTACCAATTGGTACCTGAGGCATATAGGCAAAAGTTCCGAAACCTGAAGAAGACCTCAGAGCACACTTTCACCGAATTCGCCACCATCAAGGAGCGACTTTTTCAAGAATGGTGCGCCTCTCGGAAGGTGGAGACCAAGGAAGACCTCGAGCAGCTGATTCTGCTCGAGGACTTCAAGGATTGTTTGTCTGTAGACCTGAAGACGTACTTAGAGGAACAGCAGGTAGAGACCTTGAGTGCAGCAGCCACCATGGCTGAAGAGTACATCCTGACTCATAGGCCGTCTGCTAAGTACGTCCCGAGGAATTACCAGCGCCGGTTTGACAGACCTCACGACGAAGAAGAAAGACCCGTCCCACAAAGTGCTAAGAAGACGCCCCCAGGTAGCCCTCGAAGAACAAGTCCTAGTAGTCCGAAACACCGTAGTCCGAGGAGGAACATGGTGTGCTGGACTTGTGGGCAGAAGGGACACATAGCTGCTAGGTGCCGAGGCAGAAGAGGTGGCAGCGCACGAAGGGAGGTGATGTTGATGAGCTGTGTTACATCACCAGTAGGGAACCAGTCTACGACGACGCGGGAAGGACCAAGTTTGTTGGCCTCTCACACTTCAACCGGGTATGTAACGAGTGATCATACTGGTAGATCAATTGTAGTGCTCAGAGATAGTGGAGCAGCCCAGTCCCTGATCGTGAAGAGCTCGTTACCCGAGGGAGTAAGTGTGGATGGGAGGCCAGAGGTGATCCTGGTTGGGTTTCCGAGAACACAGTATATCGCCCCCTTGGTGCCAGTACATCTCGACTCGCCTTATTTTAGCGGCACATGTGCGTTGGCAGTAGTCGATACCCTCCCTGTGGCTGGGATTGACGTGGTACTAGCCAACGACTTGGTGACCGATTGGAGCACCAATCGTCCCAAGGTTGCGGACGAGTCTACCGGAACAGCACGGTCTGAGGTAACAGGCAATGGTAATGTCCAGGTAAAGACAGACCCGGATTTGAACATGTTTAATTTGTCCTCTCGCCTACAGATTAAGAACGATCTAGCAGTGTCTCCTGATTCTCTCGACAAGGAACATGAGGTTACGATGGCAGAAGTACCTGAGCTAGAAGAGAGGCCTTGTGTGCAGGCACCCACGGGTACCAACGAGTCTGGAGCGAAGGCGGATGTGTACTTGCGGTATGGCAAGGTACAGCGTGTATTGAACCAGCCAGAGATTCCCCAGACTTCAGAGGTATGTGAGGTGTGTTCAAAAGGTCTAGTGCCCTCTTCGGTCCAAGCCAGGCTAGTGGAAGTTGCCGGCTATGGACATGACAAGCTCAGGAAACTTATTCCTTGGCTTACCAAATGTTTCTTAGCGATATTTTGTTTTGTTCTCCTATGTGTTCTTTGTGCTCTCAGTGAGGACCGGTGGACGACCCGACGAATGATGGCTCCCATGAACATCGCGAAGAGGTCCCAGGGATTGGAGATTTGTACTGCAAGTGTTGCAGTTGAAGAAGGGACCTGGGAGGTAATAGATGATACAGGAGGTACGACATGTGATAATGTGAGTGACTGTTTCCGACAGGTTGACACCCCCCGCGTGACTGCTGAGCCTCAATGCAGCGTTATGTGGAACGTTGGTCGACCTGACGGTGGCAGAGCGAATGCCACCTGCGACGTACGAACAGCCCCGTTGGGACTAGGTGTGGACCTAGTAGAGTATGCTGTAAGTACTGTTTTACTCGCGGTCGCTATCACTCTGAATTACCAGACCCCTGTATTCCAGGTTCCTGTCTCCCTGAAGGACCATCGGACTGGCACCAGAAATGCCGTCTGTGGTCAGCCATCATCGGTGCCACGACATAGGAAAGTGTCGAGTCACCCCAGATCGTGTCGAAACCAATCCGTACTCGAGAGAGGTGAGATGAAGCCCCTGCTTGACATCGCAGTGGAGACGTGGAAGACGTGGAAGGTTACGCCAGGCAGGACATCGCTTTCAATCTGCAAGTTCCCATTGAGCCGGAATTGCCCAGTAGGACAATTCTGTAGACGAGACAGCCTCGTAATTCCAGATCATAAAGCATGCGTGTCCATTTGGAGTTGTGTCGTCGTACTAATTTGGTTTGTGTTTCTTTTTATAGAACCCCAAACCAAATTCTTTTTGGTGGGGAGGTGTTACGAACCCGGATCCAGCGTCCGTGCCTGGAGCAGTGACAAACACGCCATCTGTGGGTCAGCTCCCGAAACCCCCGCCAAACGAGCGACGACACCTAGTGAGGACAGCGTGTACTGGCCTCGAGGACCAGTTTCCAGTCTGGTTCAGCGCTCAACACCGCCGCTCCTGACCTCTGGTGAGGTGGTGCTCCGACGACAGCGCCATCTATGGAGTGGATATGTCGGGCGTTTGTATCTGAGCCTGTGAGTGTGGTGTATTAGTGTCCCGGTTATTAATGACGTGTCTGCTTACAGAGCCGACCTGGGACCACTGTGTTGAAGGTGGAGTCAGTCTACCCGAGGCAGCCAGTCTCCATACAGTGAAGTTTGCTGCAGCTTTTGTGACGTCGTCCCCCCGGAAGAACACTGTGGTGTGTTAGCCTGCCATGTGTTAACTGGAGTGGCAGTTAAAGGATTTACCCGGGACCGACGGTTGGAGACGATAATCCACTGGGGTATTGAGGACAGGAGGGTGATTGGTGATATCACACGAGACTCCTGTCTAGGGCGTACCCCTTATATCGTTCGTGGAGTGGCCGTACCAGCCTTGGTGGCTCAGTACCTGCCAGCAGACCTGCTGGACGTGTGGTTGACGGCCTCCACGACGGTGTCCCCAGTGGATCTGTGTTGTGGCTGACCTGTGGCCAGGGTAGACTCGGCGTTCTCAGAGGACACGTCTTGAGGCCACGAAGAAAGCACCGCGGACTCAGCACCTAGCTTCGAGGATCCATAGTCTCCAGCAGAAGACTACAGTGTTGATCCCCTTTGTAAAGTGTTAATACCCCTCCCCCTTGTGTACGTTTTACTTTTATATATTTAAATGGTGATGGTTATATTATATTATATTAAGTTCTTACCTTTCTTTCCCTACTCCCTTTAAGTTACTTGCGTCACGGATCGCATCCCTTGATAGCCTCTACTGGCTTGGGGCCGGATATATATCTTCCTCTAACTACATCAGAGTAAGAACCCCGTTGCGTCCCGAGAGGGCCGTAACATTGCTTCACAACGTATTTAAAACATTGTTGCTTCACAACGTAACTACAACATTGTTGCTTCACAACGTAACTACAACATTGTTGTTTCACAACGTAACTACAACATTGATACTTCACTACGTATCTACAACATTGTTACTTCACAACGTAACTACAATATTGTTACTTCACAATGTAACTACAACATTGTTTCTTCACAACGGAAATACAACATTGTTACTTCACAACGTCACTACAATGTTACTTCACCTACAACATTGTTACTTCACAACGTAACTACAACATTGTTTCTTTACAACGTAACTACAACATTGTTTCTTTACAACGTAACTACAACATTGTTTCTTCACAACGTAACAACAACATTGTTTTAAGTTGCTACACAACGTAACTACAGTATTGTTTTAAGTTGCTACACAACGTAACGACAACATTGTTACTTCACAACGTAACTACAACATTGTTTTAAGTTGCTTCACAACGTAAATACAACATTCTTTTAAGTTGCTTCACAACGTAAATACAACATTGTTTTAAGTTGCTTCACAACGTAACTGCAACATTGTTTTAAGTTGCTTCACAACGTAACTACAACATTGTTTTAAGTTGCTTCACAACGTAACTACAACATTGTTTTCAGTTGCTTTACAACGTAACTACAACATTGTTTTAAGTTGCTTCACAGCGTAACTACAACATTGTTTTAAGTTGCTTCACAACATAACTACAACATTGTTACTTCACAACGTAACTACAACATTGTTTTAAATTGCTTCACAACATAACTACAACATTGTTACCTCACAACGTAACTACAACATTGTTTTAAGTTGCTTCACAACGTAACTACAACATTGCTTTAAGTTGCTTCGCAGCGTAACTACATCATTGTTACTTTACATAACTACAACATTGTTTTAAGTTGCTTCACAACGTAACTACAACATTGTTGCTTCACAACGTAACTACAACATTGTTGCTTCGCAACGTAACTACAACATTGTTGCTTCACAACGTAACTACAACATTGTTGCTTCACAACGTAACTACAACATTGTTGCTTCACAACGTAACTACAACATTGTTGCTTCACAACGTAACTACAACATTGTTGCTTCACAACGTAACTACAACATTGTTACTTCACAATGTAAATACAACATTGTTTCTTTACAACGTAACTACAACATTGTTACTTCACAACGTAACTACAACATTGTTACTAAACGTAACTGCAACATTGTTTTAAGATGCTTCACAACGTAACTACAACATTGTTACTTCACAACGTAACTACAACATTGTTTCTTAACAACGTACCTACAACATTGTTTTAAGTTGCTTCACAACGTAACTGCAACATTGTTACCTCACAACGTAACTACAACATTGTTTTAAGTTACTTCACAACGTAACTACAACATTGTTTTAAGTTACTTCACAACGTAACTACAACATTGTAACCTCACAACGTAACTACAACATTGTTTTAAGTTGCTTTACAATGTAACTACAACATTGTTACCTCACAACATAACTACAACATTGTTTTAAGTTGCTTCACAACGTATCTACAACATTGTTACCTCACAACGTATCTACAACATTGTTACCTCACAACGTAACTACAACATTGTTTTAAGTTACTTCACAACATACCTACAACATTGTTACCTCACAACGTAACTACAACATTGTTACTTCACAACGTAACTACAACATTGTTACTTCACAACGTAACTACAACATTGTTACTTCACAACGTAACTACAACATTATTACTTCACAACGTAACTACAACATTGTTTTAAGTTGCTTCACAACGTAACTACAACATTGTTTTAAGTTGGGTCACAACGTAACTACAACATTGTTACTAAACATAGCTACAACATTGTTTTAAGTTGTTTCACAAAGTAACTACAACATTGTTACTTCACAATGTAACTACAACATTGTTACTTCACAAAGTAACTACAACATTGTTACTTCACAACGTAACTACAACATTGTTACTTCACAACGTAACTCCAACATTGTTACTTCACAACGTAACTACAACATTGTTACTTCACAACGTAACTACAACATTGTTACTTCACAACGTAACTGCAACATTGTTACTTCACAACGTAACTACAACATTGTTACTTCACAACGTAACTACAACATTGTTACTTCACAACGTAACTACAACATTGTTACTTCAGAACGTAACTACAACATTGTTTCTTCACAACGTAACTACAACATTGTTACTTCACAACGTAACTACAACATTGTTGCTTCACAACGTAACTACAACATTGTTACTTCACAACGTAACTACAACATTGTTGCTTCACAACGTAGCTACAACATTGTTACTTTACAACGTAACTACAGCATTGTTTTTAAGTTGCTACACAACGTATCTACAACATTGTTTTAAGTTGCTACACAACGTAACTACAGCATTGTTTTAAGTTGCTACACAACGTAACTACAACATTGTTAATTTACAACGTAACTACAACATTGTTACTTCACAACGTAACTACAACATTGTTACTTCACAACGTAACTACAACATTGTTACTTCACAACGTAACTACAACATTGTTACTTCACAACGTAACTACAACATTGTTACTTCACAACGTAACTACAACAATTTTTTAAGTTGCTTCACAACGTAACTACAACATTGTTACTTCACAACATAACTACAACATTGTTTTAAGTTGCTTCACAACGTAACTACAACATTGATACCTCACAACGTAACTACAACATTGTTACTTCACAACGTAACTACAACATTGTTACTTCACAACGTAACTACAACATTGTTACTTCACAAGGTAACTACAACATTGTTACTTCACAAGGTAACTACAACATTGTTACTTCACAACGTAACTACAACATTGTTTTAAGTTGCTTCACAACGTAACTACAACATTGTTTTAAGTTGGTTCACAACGTAACTACAACATTGTTACTAAACATAGCTACAACATTGTTTTAAGTTGTTTCACAAAGTAACTACAACATTGTTACTTCACAATGTAACTACAACATTGTTACTTCACAAAGTAACTACAACATTGTTACTTCACAACGTAACTACAACATTGTCACTTCACAACGTAACTCCAACATTGTTACTTAACAACGTAACTACAACATTGTTACTTCACAACGTAACTACAACATTGTTACTTCACAACGTAACTGCAACATTGTTACTTCACAACGTAACTACAACATTGTTACTTCACAACGTAACTACAACATTGTTACTTCACAACGTAACTACAACATTGTTACTTCAGAACGTAACTACAACATTGTTTCTTCACAACGTAACTACAACATTGTTACTTCATAACGTAACTACAACATTATTGCTTCACAACGTAACTACAACATTGTTACTTCACAACGTAACTACAACATTGTTGCTTCACAACGTAGCTACAACATTGTTACTTTACAACGTAACTACAGCATTGTTTTTAAGTTGCTACACAACGTATCTACAACATTGTTTTAAGTTGCTACACAACGTAACTACAGCATTGTTTTAAGTTGCTACACAACGTAACTACAACATTGTTAATTTACAACGTAACTACAACATTGTTACTTCACAACGTAACTACAACATTGTTACTTCACAACGTAACTACAACATTGTTACTTCACAACGTAACTACAACATTGTTACTTCACAACGTAACTACAACATTGTTACTTCACAACGTAACTACAACAATTTTTTAAGTTGCTTCACAACGTAACTACAACATTGTTACTTCACAACATAACTACAACATTGTTTTAAGTTGCTTCACAACGTAACTACAACATTGATACCTCACAACGTAACTACAACATTGTTACTTCACAACGTAACTACAACATTGTTACTTCACAACGTAACTACAACATTGTTACTTCACAAGGTAACTACAACATTGTTACTTCACAAGGTAACTACAACATTGTTACTTCACAACGTAACTACAACATTGTTTTAAGTTGCTTCACAACGTAACTACAACATTGTTTTAAGTTGGTTCACAACGTAACTACAACATTGTTACTAAACATAGCTACAACATTGTTTTAAGTTGTTTCACAAAGTAACTACAACATTGTTACTTCACAATGTAACTACAACATTGTTACTTCACAAAGTAACTACAACATTGTTACTTCACAACGTAACTACAACATTGTTACTTCACAACGTAACTCCAACATTGTTACTTCACAACGTAACTACAACATTGTTACTTCACAACGTAACTACAACATTGTTACTTCACAACGTAACTGCAACATTGTTACTTCACAACGTAACTACAACATTGTTACTTCACAACGTAACTACAACATTGTTACTTCACAACGTAACTACAACATTGTTACTTCAGAACGTAACTACAACATTGTTTCTTCACAACGTAACTACAACATTGTTACTTCACAACGTAACTACAACATTGTTGCTTCACAACGTAACTACAACATTGTTACTTCACAACGTAACTACAACATTGTTGCTTCACAACGTAGCTACAACATTGTTACTTTACAACGTAACTACAGCATTGTTTTTAAGTTGCTACACAACGTATCTACAACATTGTTTTAAGTTGCTACACAACGTAACTACAGCATTGTTTTAAGTTGCTACACAACGTAACTACAACATTGTTATTTTACAACGTAACTACAACATTGTTAATTTACAACGTAACTACAACATTGTTACTTCACAACGTAACTACAACATTGTTTTAAGTTGCTTCACAACGTAACTACAACATTGTTACTTCACAACGTAACTACAACATTGTTACTTCACAACGTAACTACAACAATTTTTTAAGTTGCTTCACAACGTAACTACAACATTGTTACTTCATAACATAACTACAACATTGTTTTAAGTTGCTTCACAACGTAACTACAACATTGATACCTCACAACGTAACTACAACATTGTTACTTCACAACGTAACTACAACATTGTTACTTCACAACGTAACGACAACATTGTTACTTCACAAGGTAACTACAACATTGTTACTTCACAAGGTAACTACAACATTGTTACTTCACAACGTAACTACAACATTGTTTTAAGTTACTTCACAACGTAACTACAACATTGTTACGTCACAACGTAACTACAACATTGTTACGTCACAACGTAACTACAACATTGTTTTAAGTTACTTCACAACGTAACTACAACATTGTTACTTTACAACGTAACTACAACATTGTTTTAGGTTACTTCACAACGTAACTACAACATTGTTTTAAGTTACTTCACAACGTAACTACAACATTGTTACCTTACAACGTAACTACAACATTGTTTTAAGTTGCTTCACAATGTAACTACAACATTGTTTTAAGTTGCTTCACAACGTAACTACAACATTGTTTTAAGTTGCTTCACAACGTAACTACAACATTGTTTTAAGTTGCTTCACAACGTAACTACAACATTGTTTTAAGTTGCTGCACAACGTAACAACAACATTGTTTTAAGTTGCTTCACAATGTAACTGCAACATTGTTACCTCACAACGTAACTACAACATTGTTTAAAGTTACTTCACAACGTAACTACAACATTGTTACTTTACAACGTAACTACAACATTGTTTTAAGTTACTTCACAACGTAACTACAACATTGTTACCTCACAACATAATTACAACATTGTTTTAAGTTGCTTCACAACGTAACTGCAACATTGTTACCCCACAACGTAACTACAACATTGTTTTAAGTTGCTTCACAACGTAACTACAACATTGTTTTAAGTTGCTTCACAACGTAACTACAACATTGTTTTAAGTTACTTCACAACGTAACTACAACATTGTTACTTCACAACGTAACTACAACATTGTTTTAAGTTACTTCACAACTTAACTACAACATTGTTACCTCACAACGTAACTACAACATTGTTTTAAGTTGCTTCACAATGTAACTACAATATTGTTTTAAGTTGCTTCACAACGTAACTACAACATTGTTTTAAGTTGCTTCATAACGTAACTACAACATTGTTGCTTCACAACGTAAATGCCACATCGTTGCTTCACAACGTAACTACAACTTTGTTTTAAGTTGCTACACAACGTAACTACAGCATTGTTTTAAGTTGCTACACAACGTAACGACAACATTGTTACTTCACAACGTAACTACAACATTGTTTTAAGTTGCTTCACGACGTAAATACAACATTGTTTTAAGTTGCTTCACAACGTAAATACAACATTGTTTTAAGTTGCTTCACAACGTAACTGCAACATTGTTTTAAGTTGCTTCACAACGTAACTACAACATTGTTTTAAGTTGCTTCACAACGTAACTACAACATTGTTTTAAGTTGCTTTACAACGTAACTACAACATTGTTTTAAGTTGCTTCACAGCGTAACTACAACATTGTTTTAAGTTGCTTCACAACATAACTACAACATTGTTACTTCACAACGTAAGTACAACATTGTTACTTTACAACGTAACTACAACATTGTTACTTCAGAACGTAACTACAACATTGTTTCTTCACAACGTAACTACAACATTGTTACTTCACAACGTAACTACAACATTGTTGCTTCACAACGTAACTACAACATTGTTACTTCACAACGTAACTACAACATTGTTGCTTCACAACGTAGCTACAACATTGTTACTTTACAACGTAACTACAGCATTGTTTTTAAGTTGCTACACAACGTATCTACAACATTGTTTTAAGTTGCTACACAACGTAACTACAGCATTGTTTTAAGTTGCTACACAACGTAACTACAACATTGTTATTTTACAACGTAACTACAACATTGTTAATTTACAACGTAACTACAACATTGTTACTTCACAACGTAACTACAACATTGTTACTTCACAACGTAACTACAACATTGTTACTTCACAACGTAACTACAACATTGTTACTTCACAACGTAACTACAACATTGTTACTTCACAACGTAACTACAACAATTTTTTAAGTTGCTTCACAACATAACTACAACATTGTTATTTCACAACGTAACTACAACATTGTTTAAAGTTGCTTCACAACGTAACTACAACATTGATACCTCACAACATAACTACAACATTGTTACTTCACAAGGTAACTACAACATTGTTACTTCACAACGTAACTACAACATTGTTTTAAGTTACTTCACAACGTAACTACAACATTGTTACCTCACAACGTAACTACAACATTGTTTTAAGTTACTTCACAACGTAACTTCAACATTGTTACTTTACAACGTAACTACAACATTGTTTTAAGTTACTTCACAACGTAACTACAACATTGTTTTAAGTTACTTCACAACGTAACTACAACATTGTTACCTTACAACGTAACTACAACATTGTTTTAAGTTGCTTCACAATGTAACTACAACATTGTTTTAAGTTGCTTCACAACGTAACTACAACATTGTTTTAAGTTGCTTCACAACGTAACTACAACATTGTTTTAAGTTGCTTCACAACGTAACTACAACATTGTTTTAAGTTGCTGCACAACGTAACAACAACATTGTTTTAAGTTGCTTCACAATGTAACTGCAACATTGTTACCTCACAACGTAACTACAACATTGTTTAAAGTTATTTCAAAACGTAACTACAACATTGTTACTTTACAACGTAACTACAACATTGTTTTAAGTTACTTCACAACGTAACTACAACATTGTTACCTCACAACATAATTACAACATTGTTTTAAGTTGCTTCACAACGTAACTGCAACATTGTTACCCCACAACGTAACTACAACATTGTTTTAAGTTGCTTCACAACGTAACTACAACATTGTTTTAAGTTGCTTCACAACGTAACTACAACATTGTTTTAAGTTACTTCACAACGTAACTACAACATTGTTACTTCACAACGTAACTACAACATTGTTTTAAGTTACTTCACAACTTAACTACAACATTGTTACCTCACAACGTAACTACAACATTGTTTTAAGTTGCTTCACAATGTAACTACAATATTGTTTTAAGTTGCTTCACAACGTAACTACAACATTGTTTTAAGTTGCTTCATAACGTAACTACAACATTGTTGCTTCACAACGAAAATGCCACATCGTTGCTTCACAACGTAACTACAACATTGTTTTAAGTTGCTACACAACGTAACTACAGCATTGTTTTAAGTTGCTACACAACGTAACGACAACATTGTTACTTCACAACGTAACTACAACATTGTTTTAAGTTGCTTCACAACGTAAATACAACATTGTTTTAAGTTGCTTCACAACGTAAATACAACATTGTTTTAAGTTGCTTCACAACGTAAATACAACATTGTTTTAAGTTGCTTCACAACGTAACTGCAACATTGTTTTAAGTTGCTTCACAACGTAACTACAACATTGTTTTAAGTTGCTTCACAACGTAACTACAACATTGTTTTAAGTTGCTTTACAACGTAACTACAACATTGTTTTAAGTTGCTTCACAGCGTAACTACAACATTGTTTTAAGTTGCTTCACAACATAACTACAACATTGTTACTTCACAACGTAACTACAACATTGTTACTTCACAACGTAACTACAACATTGTTACTTCAGAACGTAACTACAACATTGTTTCTTCACAACGTAACTACAACATTGTTACTTCACAACGTAACTACAACATTGTTGCTTCACAACGTAACTACAACATTGTTACTTCACAACGTAACTACAACATTGTTGCTTCACAACATAGCTACAACATTGTTACTTTACAACGTAACTACAGCATTGTTTTTAAGTTGCTACACAACGTATCTACAACATTGTTTTAAGTTGCTACACAACGTAACTACAGCATTGTTTTAAGTTGCTACACAACGTAACTACAACATTGTTATTTTACAACGTAACTACAACATTGTTAATTTACAACGTAACTACAACATTGTTACTTCACAACGTAACTACAACATTGTTACTTCACAACGTAACTACAACATTGTTACTTCACAACGTAACTACAACATTGTTACTTCACAACGTAACTACAACATTGTTACTTCACAACGTAACTACAACAATTTTTTAAGTTGCTTCACAACATAACTACAACATTGTTACTTCACAACGTAACTACAACATTGTTTAAAGTTGCTTCACAACGTAACTACAACATTGATACCTCACAACATAACTACAACATTGTTACTTCACAAGGTAACTACAACATTGTTACTTCACAACGTAACTACAACATTGTTTTAAGTTACTTCACAACGTAACTACAACATTGTTACCTCACAACGTAACTACAACATTGTTTTAAGTTACTTCACAACGTAACTACAACATTGTTACTTTACAACGTAACTACAACATTGTTTTAAGTTACTTCACAACGTAACTACAACATTGTTTTAAGTTACTTCACAACGTAACTACAACATTGTTACCTTACAACGTAACTACAACATTGTTTTAAGTTGCTTCACAATGTAACTACAACATTGTTTTAAGTTGCTTCACAACGTAACTACAACATTGTTTTAAGTTGCTTCACAACGTAACTACAACATTGTTTTAAGTTGCTTCACAACGTAACTACAACATTGTTTTAAGTTGCTGCACAACGTAACAACAACATTGTTTTAAGTTGCTTCACAATGTAACTGCAACATTGTTACCTCACAACGTAACTACAACATTGTTTAAAGTTATTTCAAAACGTAACTACAACATTGTTACTTTACAACGTAACTACAACATTGTTTTAAGTTACTTCACAACGTAACTACAACATTGTTACCTCACAACATAATTACAACATTGTTTTAAGTTGCTTCACAACGTAACTGCAACATTGTTACCCCACAACGTAACTACAACATTGTTTTAAGTTGCTTCACAACGTAACTACAACATTGTTTTAAGTTGCTTCACAACGTAACTACAACATTGTTTTAAGTTACTTCACAACGTAACTACAACATTGTTACTTCACAACGTAACTACAACATTGTTTTAAGTTACTTCACAACTTAACTACAACATTGTTACCTCACAACGTAACTACAACATTGTTTTAAGTTGCTTCACAATGTAACTACAATATTGTTTTAAGTTGCTTCACAACGTAACTACAACATTGTTTTAAGTTGCTTCATAACGTAACTACAACATTGTTGCTTCACAACGAAAATGCCACATCGTTGCTTCACAACGTAACTACAACATTGTTTTAAGTTGCTACACAACGTAACTACAGCATTGTTTTAAGTTGCTACACAACGTAACGACAACATTGTTACTTCACAACGTAACTACAACATTGTTTTAAGTTTCTTCACAACGTAAATACAACATTGTTTTAAGTTGCTTCACAACGTAAATACAACATTGTTTTAAGTTGCTTCACAACGTAAATACAACATTGTTTTAAGTTGCTTCACAACGTAACTGCAACATTGTTTTAAGTTGCTTCACAACGTAACTACAACATTGTTTTAAGTTGCTTCACAACGTAACTACAACATTGTTTTAAGTTGCTTTACAACGTAACTACAACATTGTTTTAAGTTGCTTCACAGCGTAACTACAACATTGTTTTAAGTTGCTTCACAACATAACTACAACATTGTTACTTCACAACGTAACTACAACATTGTTTTAAATTGCTTCACAACATAACTACAACATTGTTACTTCACAACGTAACTACAACATTGTTTTAAGTTGCTTCACAACGTAACTACAACATTGCTTTAAGTTGCTTCACAACGTAACTACATCATTGTTATTTAACATAACTACAACATTGTTTTAAGTTGCTTCACAACGTAACTTCAACATTGTTGCTTCACAACGTAACTACAACATTGTTGCTTCGCAACGTAACTACAACATTGTTGCTTCACAACGTAACTACAACATTGTTGCTTCACAACGTAACTACAACATTGTTGCTTCACAACGTAACTACAACATTGTTGCTTCACAACGTAACTACAACATTGTTGCTTCACAACGTAACTACAACATTGTTGCTTCACAACGTAACTACAACATTGTTGCTTTCCAAAGTAACTACAACATTGTTGCTTCGCAACGTAACTACAACATTGTTGCTTCGCAACGTAACTACAACATTGTTGCTTCGCAACGTAACTACAACATTGTTGCTTCACAACGTAACTACAACATTGTTACTTCACAATGTCACTACAATGTTACTATACAACGTCACTACAATGTTACTTCACAACGTAACTACAACATTGTTACTTCACAAAGTAACTACAACATTGTTACTTCACAATGTAACTACGACATTGTTTCTTCACAACGTAACTACAACATTGTTTCTTCACAACGTAACTACAACATTGTTACTTCATAACGTAACTACAACATTGTTACTTCACAACATAACTACAACATTGTTACTTCACAACATAACTACAACATTATTACTTCACAACCTAACTACAACATTGTTACTTCACAACCTAACTACAACATTGTTACTTCACAACCTAACTACAACATTGTTACTTCACAACATAACTACAACATTGTTACTTCACAACGTAACTACAACATTGTTACTTCACAATGCAACTACAACATTGTTTTAAGTTGCTTCACAATGTAACTACAACATTGTTTTAAGTTGCTACATTGTTACTTCACAACGTAACTACAACATTCTTGCTTCACAACGTGACTACAGCATTGTTGCTTCACAACGTAACTACAACATTGTTGCTTCACAACGTAACTACAACATTGTTGCTTCACAACGTAACTACAACATTGTTACTTCACAACGTAACTACAACATTGTTTTAAGTTGCTTCACAACGTAACTACAACATTGTTTTAAGTTGCTTCACAACGTAACTACAACATTGTTTTAAGTTGCTTCACAACGTAACTACAACATTGTTTTAAGTTGCTTCACAACGTAACTACAACATTGTTTTAAGTTGCTTCAAAACGTAACTGCAACATTGTTACCTCACAACGTAACTACAACATTGATTAAAGTTACTTCACAACATAACTACAACATTGTTACTTTACAACGTAACTACAACATTGTTTTAAGTTACTTCACAACGTAACTACAACATTGTTACCTCACAACGTAACTACAGCATTGTTTTAAGTTTCTACACAACGTAACTACAACATTGTTATTTTACAACGTAACTACAACATTGTTAATTTACAACGTAACTACAACATTGTTACTTCACAACGTAACTACAACATTGTTACTTCACAACGTAACTACAACATTGTTACTTCACAACGTAACTACAACATTGTTACTTCACAACGTAACTACAACATTGTTACTTCACAACGTAACTACAACAATTTTTTAAGTTGCTTCACAACGTAACTACAACATTGTTACTTCACAACATAACTACAACATTGTTTTAAGTTGCTTCACAACGTAACTACAACATTGATACCTCACAACGTAACTACAACATTGTTACTTCACAACGTAACTACAACATTGTTACTAAACATAGCTACAACATTGTTTTAAGTTGTTTCACAAAGTAACTACAACATTGTTACTTCACAATGTAACTACAACATTGTTACTTCACAAAGTAACTACAACATTGTTACTTCACAACGTAACTACAACATTGTTACTTCACAACGTAACTACAACATTGTTACTTCACAAAGTAACTACAACATTGTTACCTCACAACGTAACTGCAACATTGTTACTTCACAACGTAACTACAACATTGTTACTTCACAACGTAACTACAACATTGTTACTTCACAACGTAACTACAACATTGTTACTTCAGAACGTAACTACAACATTGTTTCTTCACAACGTAACTACAACATTGTTACTTCACAACGTAACTACAACATTGTTGCTTCACAACGTAACTACAACATTGTTACTTCACAACGTAACTACAACATTGTTGCTTCACAACGTAGCTACAACATTGTTACTTTACAACGTAACTACAGCATTGTTTTTAAGTTGCTACACAACGTATCTACAACATTGTTTTAAGTTGCTACACAACGTAACTACAGCATTGTTTTAAGTTGCTACACAACGTAACTACAACATTGTTAATTTACAACGTAACTACAACATTGTTACTTCACAACGTAACTACAACATTGTTACTTCACAACGTAACTACAACATTGTTACTTCACAACGTAACTACAACATTGTTACTTCACAACGTAACTACAACATTGTTACTTCACAACGTAACTACAACAATTTTTTAAGTTGCTTCACAACGTAACTACAACATTGTTACTTCACAACATAACTACAACATTGTTTTAAGTTGCTTCACAACGTAACTACAACATTGATACCTCACAACGTAACTACAACATTGTTACTTCACAACGTAACTACAACATTGTTACTTCACAACGTAACTACAACATTGTTACTTCACAAGGTAACTACAACATTGTTACTTCACAAGGTAACTACAACATTGTTACTTCACAACGTAACTACAACATTGTTTTAAGTTGCTTCACAACGTAACTACAACATTGTTTTAAGTTGGTTCACAACGTAACTACAACATTGTTACTAAACATAGCTACAACATTGTTTTAAGTTGTTTCACAAAGTAACTACAACATTGTTACTTCACAATGTAACTACAACATTGTTACTTCACAAAGTAACTACAACATTGTTACTTCACAACGTAACTACAACATTGTTACTTCACAACGTAACTCCAACATTGTTACTTCACAACGTAACTATAACATTGTTACTTCACAACGTAACTACAACATTGTTACTTCACAACGTAACTGCAACATTGTTACTTCACAACGTAACTACAACATTGTTACTTCACAACGTAACTACAACATTGTTACTTCACAACGTAACTACAACATTGTTACTTCAGAACGTAACTACAACATTGTTTCTTCACAACGTAACTACAACATTGTTACTTCACAACGTAACTACAACATTGTTGCTTCACAACGTAACTACAACATTGTTACTTCACAACGTAACTACAACATTGTTGCTTCACAACGTAGCTACAACATTGTTACTTTACAACGTAACTACAGCATTGTTTTTAAGTTGCTACACAACGTATCTACAACATTGTTTTAAGTTGCTACACAACGTAACTACAGCATTGTTTTAAGTTGCTACACAACGTAACTACAACATTGTTAATTTACAACGTAACTACAACATTGTTACTTCACAACGTAACTACAACATTGTTACTTCACAACGTAACTACAACATTGTTACTTCACAACGTAACTACAACATTGTTACTTCACAACGTAACTACAACATTGTTACTTCACAACGTAACTACAACATTGTTACTTCACAACGTAACTACAACAATTTTTTAAGTTGCTTCACAACGTAACTACAACATTGTTACTTCACAACATAACTACAACATTGTTTTAAGTTGCTTCACAACGTAACTACAACATTGATACCTCACAACGTAACTACAACATTGTTACTTCACAACGTAACTACAACATTGTTACTTCACAACGTAACTACAACATTGTTACTTCACAAGGTAACTACAACATTGTTACTTCACAAGGTAACTACAACATTGTTACTTCACAACGTAACTACAACATTGTTTTAAGTTGCTTCACAACGTAACTACAACATTGTTTTAAGTTGGTTCACAACGTAACTACAACATTGTTACTAAACATAGCTACAACATTGTTTTAAGTTGTTTCACAAAGTAACTACAACATTGTTACTTCACAATGTAACTACAACATTGTTACTTCACAAAGTAACTACAACATTGTTACTTCACAACGTAACTACAACATTGTTACTTCACAACGTAACTCCAACATTTTTACTTCACAACGTAACTACAACATTGTTACTTCACAACGTAACTACAACATTGTTACTTCACAACGTAACTGCAACATTGTTACTTCACAACGTAACTACAACATTGTTACTTCACAACGTAACTACAACATTGTTACTTCACAACGTAACTACAACATTGTTACTTCAGAATGTAACTACAACATTGTTTCTTCACAACGTAACTACAACATTGTTACTTCACAACGTAACTACAACATTGTTGCTTCACAACGTAACTACAACATTGTTACTTCACAACGTAACTACAACATTGTTGCTTCACAACGTAGCTACAACATTGTTACTTTACAACGTAACTACAGCATTGTTTTTAAGTTGCTACACAACGTATCTACAACATTGTTTTAAGTTGCTACACAACGTAACTACAGCATTGTTTTAAGTTGCTACACAACGTAACTACAACATTGTTATTTTACAACGTAACTACAACATTGTTAATTTACAACGTAACTACAACATTGTTACTTCACAACGTAACTACAACATTGTTACTTCACAACGTAACTACAACATTGTTACTTCACAACGTAACTACAACATTGTTACTTCACAACGTAACTACAACATTGTTACTTCACAACGTAACTACAACAATTTTTTAAGTTGCTTCACAACGTAACTACAACATTGTTACTTCACAACATAACTACAACATTGTTTTAAGTTGCTTCACAACGTAACTACAACATTGATACCTCACAACGTAACTACAACATTGTTACTTCACAACGTAACTACAACATTGTTACTTCACAACGTAACGACAACATTGTTACTTCACAAGGTAACTACAACATTGTTACTTCACAAGGTAACTACAACATTGTTACTTCACAACGTAACTACAACATTGTTTTAAGTTACTTCACAACGTAACTACAACATTGTTACGTCACAACGTAACTACAACATTGTTACGTCACAACGTAACTACAACATTGTTTTAAGTTACTTCACAACGTAACTACAACATTGTTACTTTACAACGTAACTACAACATTGTTTTAAGTTACTTCACAACGTAACTACAACATTGTTTTAAGTTACTTCACAACGTAACTACAACATTGTTTTAAGTTACTTCACAACGTAACTACAACATTGTTTTAAGTTACTTCACAACGTAACTACAACATTGTTACCTTACAACGTAACTACAACATTGTTTTAAGTTGCTTCACAATGTAACTACAACATTGTTTTAAGTTGCTTCACAACGTAACTACAACATTGTTTTAAGTTGCTTCACAACGTAACTACAACATTGTTTTAAGTTGCTTCACAACGTAACTACAACATTGTTACTTCACAACATAACTACAACATTGTTTTAAGTTGCTTCACAACGTAACTACAACATTGATACCTCACAACGTAACTACAACATTGTTACTTCACAACGTAACTACAACATTGTTACTTCACAACGTAACTACAACATTGTTACTACACAAGGTAACTACAACATTGTTACTTCACAAGGTAACTACAACATTGTTACTTCACAACGTAACTACAACATTGTTTTAAGTTGCTTCACAACGTAACTACAACATTGTTTTAAGTTGGTTCACAACGTAACTACAACATTGTTACTAAACATAGCTACAACATTGTTTTAAGTTGTTTCACAAAGTAACTACAACATTGTTACTTCACAATGTAACTACAACATTGTTACTTCACAAAGTAACTACAACATTGTTACTTCACAACGTAACTACAACATTGTTACTTCACAACGTAACTCCAACATTGTTACTTCACAACGTAACTATAACATTGTTACTTCACAACGTAACTACAACATTGTTACTTCACAACGTAACTGCAACATTGTTACTTCACAACGTAACTACAACATTGTTACTTCACAACATAACTACAACATTGTTACTTCACAACGTAACTACAACATTGTTACTTCAGAACGTAACTACAACATTGTTTCTTCACAACGTAACTACAACATTGTTACTTCACAACGTAACTACAACATTGTTGCTTCACAACGTAACTACAACATTGTTACTTCACAACGTAACTACAACATTGTTGCTTCACAACGTAGCTACAACATTGTTACTTTACAACGTAACTACAGCATTGTTTTTAAGTTGCTACACAACGTATCTACAACATTGTTTTAAGTTGCTACACAACGTAACTACAGCATTGTTTTAAGTTGCTACACAACGTAACTACAACATTGTTAATTTACAACGTAACTACAACATTGTTACTTCACAACGTAACTACAACATTGTTACTTCACAACGTAACTACAACATTGTTACTTCACAACGTAACTACAACATTGTTACTTCACAACGTAACTACAACATTGTTACTTCACAACGTAACTACAACAATTTTTTAAGTTGCTTCACAACGTAACTACAACATTGTTACTTCAACCCATAACTACAACATTGTTTTAAGTTGCTTCACAACGTAACTACAACATTGATACCTCACAACGTAACTACAACATTGTTACTTCACAACGTAACTACAACATTGTTACTTCACAACGTAACTACAACATTGTTACTTCACAAGGTAACTACAACATTGTTACTTCACAAGGTAACTACAACATTGTTACTTCACAACGTAACTACAACATTGTTTTAAGTTGCTTCACAACGTAACTACAACATTGTTTTAAGTTGGTTCACAACGTAACTACAACATTGTTACTAAACATAGCTACAACATTGTTTTAAGTTGTTTCACAAAGTAACTACAACATTGTTACTTCACAATGTAACTACAACATTGTTACTTCACAAAGTAACTACAACATTGTTACTTCACAACGTAACTACAACATTGTTACTTCACAACGTAACTCCAACATTTTTACTTCACAACGTAACTACAACATTGTTACTTCACAACGTAACTACAACATTGTTACTTCACAACGTAACTGCAACATTGTTACTTCACAACGTAACTACAACATTGTTACTTCACAACGTAACTACAACATTGTTACTTCACAACGTAACTACAACATTGTTACTTCAGAACGTAACTACAACATTGTTTCTTCACAACGTAACTACAACATTGTTACTTCACAACGTAACTACAACATTGTTGCTTCACAACGTAACTACAACATTGTTACTTCACAACGTAACTACAACATTGTTGCTTCACAACGTAGCTACAACATTGTTACTTTACAACGTAACTACAGCATTGTTTTTAAGTTGCTACACAACGTATCTACAACATTGTTTTAAGTTGCTACACAACGTAACTACAGCATTGTTTTAAGTTGCTACACAACGTAACTACAACATTGTTATTTTACAACGTAACTACAACATTGTTAATTTACAACGTAACTACAACATTGTTACTTCACAACGTAACTACAACATTGTTACTTCACAACGTAACTACAACATTGTTACTTCACAACGTAACTACAACATTGTTACTTCACAACGTAACTACAACATTGTTACTTCACAACGTAACTACAACAATTTTTTAAGTTGCTTCACAACGTAACTACAACATTGTTACTTCACAACATAACTACAACATTGTTTTAAGTTGCTTCACAACGTAACTACAACATTGATACCTCACAACGTAACTACAACATTGTTACTTCACAACGTAACTACAACATTGTTACTTCACAATGTAACGACAACATTGTTACTTCACAAGGTAACTACAACATTGTTACTTCACAAGGTAACTACAACATTGTTACTTCACAACGTAACTACAACATTGTTTTAAGTTACTTCACAACGTAACTACAACATTGTTACGTCACAACGTAACTACAACATTGTTACGTCACAACGTAACTACAACATTGTTTTAAGTTACTTCACAACGTAACTACAACATTGTTACTTTACAACGTAACTACAACATTGTTTTAAGTTACTTCACAACGTAACTACAACATTGTTTTAAGTTACTTCACAACGTAACTACAACATTGTTTTAAGTTACTTCACAACGTAACTACAACATTGTTACCTTACAACGTAACTACAACATTGTTTTAAGTTGCTTCACAATGTAACTACAACATTGTTTTAAGTTGCTTCACAACGTAACTACAACATTGTTTTAAGTTGCTTCACAACGTAACTACAACATTGTTTTAAGTTGCTTCACAACGTAACTACAACATTGTTTTAAGTTGCTGCACAACGTAACAACAACATTGTTTTAAGTTGCTTCACAATGTAACTGCAACATTGTTACCTCACAACGTAACTACAACATTGTTTAAAGTTACTTCACAACGTAACTACAACATTGTTACTTTACAACGTAACTACAACATTGTTTTAAGTTACTTCACAACGTAACTACAACATTGTTACCTCACAACATAATTACAACATTGTTTTAAGTTGCTTCACAACGTAACTGCAACATTGTTACCCCACAACGTAACTACAACATTGTTACTTCACAATGTAATGACAACATTGTTACTTCACAAGGTAACTACAACATTGTTACTTCACAAGGTAACTACAACATTGTTACTTCACAACGTAACTACAACATTGTTTTAAGTTACTTCACAACGTAACTACAACATTGTTACGTCACAACGTAACTACAACATTGTTACGTCACAACGTGACTACAACATTGTTTTAAGTTACTTCACAACGTAACTACAACATTGTTACTTTACAACGTAACTACAACATTGTTTTAAGTTACTTCACAACGTAACTACAACATTGTTTTAAGTTACTTCACAACGTAACTACAACATTGTTTTAAGTTACTTCACAACGTAACTACAACATTGTTACCTTACAACGTAACTACAACATTGTTTTAAGTTGCTTCACAATGTAACTACAACATTGTTTTAAGTTGCTTCACAACGTAACTACAACATTGTTTTAAGTTGCTTCACAACGTAACTACAACATTGTTTTAAGTTGCTTCACAACGTAACTACAACATTGTTTTAAGTTGCTTCACAACGTAACTACAACATTGTTTTAAGTTACTTCACAACGTAACTACAACATTGTTACTTCACAACGTAACTACAACATTGTTTTAAGTTACTTCACAACTTAACTACAACATTGTTACCTCACAACGTAACTACAACATTGTTTTAAGTTGCTTCACAATGTAACTACAATATTGTTTTAAGTTGCTTCACAACGTAACTACAACATTGTTTTAAGTTGCTTCATAACGTAACTACAACATTGTTGCTTCACAACGTAAATGCCACATCGTTGCTTCACAACGTAACTACAACTTTGTTTTAAGTTGCTACACAACGTAACTACAGCATTGTTTTAAGTTGCTACACAACGTAACGACAACATTGTTACTTCACAACGTAACTACAACATTGTTTTAAGTTGCTTCACAACGTAAATACAACATTGTTTTAAGTTGCTTCACAACGTAAATACAACATTGTTTTAAGTTGCTTCACAACGTAAATACAACATTGTTTTAAGTTGCTTCACAACGTAACTGCAACATTGTTTTAAGTTGCTTCACAACGTAACTACAACATTGTTTTAAGTTGCTTCACAACGTAACTACAACATTGTTTTAAGTTGCTTTACAACGTAACTACAACATTGTTTTAAGTTGCTTCACAGCGTAACTACAACATTGTTTTAAGTTGCTTCACAACATAACTACAACATTGTTACTTCACAACGTAACTACAACATTGTTACTTCACAACGTAACTACAACATTGTTACTTCAGAACGTAACTACAACATTGTTTCTTCACAACGTAACTACAACATTGTTACTTCACAACGTAACTACAACATTGTTGCTTCACAACGTAACTACAACATTGTTACTTCACAACGTAACTACAACATTGTTGCTTCACAACGTAGCTACAACATTGTTACTTTACAACGTAACTACATCATTGTTTTTAAGTTGCTACACAACGTATCTACAACATTGTTTTAAGTTGCTACACAACGTAACTACAGCATTGTTTTAAGTTGCTACACAACGTAACTACAACATTGTTATTTTACAACGTAACTACAACATTGTTAATTTACAACGTAACTACAACATTGTTACTTCACAACGTAACTACAACATTGTTACTTCACAACGTAACTACAACATTGTTACTTCACAACGTAACTACAACATTGTTACTTCACAACGTAACTACAACATTGTTACTTCACAACGTAACTACAAATTTTTTTTAAGTTGCTTCACAACATAACTACAACATTGTTACTTCACAACGTAACTACAACATTGTTTAAAGTTGCTTCACAACGTAACTACAACATTGATACCTCACAACGTAACTACAACATTGTTACTTCACAAGGTAACTACAACATTGTTACTTCACAACGTAACTACAACATTGTTTTAAGTTACTTCACAACGTAACTACAACATTGTTACCTCACAACGTAACTACAACATTGTTTTAAGTTACTTCACAACGTAACTACAACATTGTTACTTTACAACGTAACTACAACATTGTTTTAAGTTACTTCACAACGTAACTACAACATTGTTTTAAGTTACTTCACAACGTAACTACAACATTGTTACCTTACAACGTAACTACAACATTGTTTTAAGTTGCTTCACAATGTAACTACAACATTGTTTTAAGTTGCTTCACAACGTAACTACAACATTGTTTTAAGTTGCTTCACAACGTAACTACAACATTGTTTTAAGTTGCTTCACAACGTAACTACAACATTGTTTTAAGTTGCTGCACAACGTAACAACAACATTGTTTTAAGTTGCTTCACAATGTAACTGCAACATTGTTACCTCACAACGTAACTACAACATTGTTTAAAGTTATTTCAAAACGTAACTACAACATTGTTACTTTACAACGTAACTACAACATTGTTTTAAGTTACTTCACAACGTAACTACAACATTGTTACCTCACAACATAATTACAACATTGTTTTAAGTTGCTTCACAACGTAACTGCAACATTGTTACCCCACAACGTAACTACAACATTGTTTTAAGTTGCTTCACAACGTAACTACAACATTGTTTTAAGTTGCTTCACAACGTAACTACAACATTGTTTTAAGTTACTTCACAACGTAACTACAACATTGTTACTTCACAACGTAACTACAACATTGTTTTAAGTTACTTCACAACTTAACTACAACATTGTTACCTCACAACGTAACTACAACATTGTTTTAAGTTGCTTCACAATGTAACTACAATATTGTTTTAAGTTGCTTCACAACGTAACTACAACATTGTTTTAAGTTGCTTCATAACGTAACTACAACATTGTTGCTTCACAACGAAAATGCCACATCGTTGCTTCACAACGTAACTACAACATTGTTTTAAGTTGCTACACAACGTAACTACAGCATTGTTTTAAGTTGCTACACAACGTAACGACAACATTGTTACTTCACAACGTAACTACAACATTGTTTTAAGTTTCTTCACAACGTAAATACAACATTGTTTTAAGTTGCTTCACAACGTAAATACAACATTGTTTTAAGTTGCTTCACAACGTAAATACAACATTGTTTTAAGTTGCTTCACAACGTAACTGCAACATTGTTTTAAGTTGCTTCACAACGTAACTACAACATTGTTTTAAGTTGCTTCACAACGTAACTACAACATTGTTTTAAGTTGCTTTACAACGTAACTACAACATTGTTTTAAGTTGCTTCACAGCGTAACTACAACATTGTTTTAAGTTGCTTCACAACATAACTACAACATTGTTACTTCACAACGTAACTACAACATTGTTTTAAATTGCTTCACAACATAACTACAACATTGTTACTTCACAACGTAACTACAACATTGTTTTAAGTTGCTTCACAACGTAACTACAACATTGCTTTAAGTTGCTTCACAACGTAACTACATCATTGTTATTTAACATAACTACAACATTGTTTTAAGTTGCTTCACAACGTAACTTCAACATTGTTGCTTCACAACGTAACTACAACATTGTTGCTTCGCAACGTAACTACAACATTGTTGCTTCACAACGTAACTACAACATTGTTGCTTCACAACGTAACTACAACATTGTTGCTTCACAACGTAACTACAACATTGTTGCTTCACAACGTAACTACAACATTGTTGCTTCACAACGTAACTACAACATTGTTGCTTCACAACGTAACTACAACATTGTTGCTTTCCAAAGTAACTACAACATTGTTGCTTCGCAACGTAACTACAACATTGTTGCTTCGCAACGTAACTACAACATTGTTGCTTCGCAACGTAACTACAACATTGTTGCTTCACAACGTAACTACAACATTGTTACTTCACAATGTCACTACAATGTTACTATACAACGTCACTACAATGTTACTTCACAACGTAACTACAACATTGTTTCTTCACAACGTAACTACAACATTGTTACTTCATAACGTAACTACAACATTGTTACTTCACAACATAACTACAACATTGTTACTTCACAACATAACTACAACATTATTACTTCACAACCTAACTACAACATTGTTACTTCACAACCTAACTACAACATTGTTACTTCACAACCTAACTACAACATTGTTACTTCACAACATAACTACAACATTGTTACTTCACAACGTAACTACAACATTGTTACTTCACAATGTAACTACAACATTGTTTTAAGTTGCTTCACAATGTAACTACAACATTGTTTTAAGTTGCTACATTGTTACTTCACAACGTAACTACAACATTCTTGCTTCACAACGTGACTACAGCATTGTTGCTTCACAACGTAACTACAACATTGTTGCTTCACAACGTAACTACAACATTGTTGCTTCACAACGTAACTACAACATTGTTACTTCACAACGTAACTACAACATTGTTTTAAGTTGCTTCACAACGTAACTACAACATTGTTTTAAGTTGCTTCACAACGTAACTACAACATTGTTTTAAGTTGCTTCACAACGTAACTACAACATTGTTTTAAGTTGCTTCACAACGTAACTACAACATTGTTTTAAGTTGCTTCACAACGTAACTGCAACATTGTTACCTCACAACGTAACTACAACATTGATTAAAGTTACTTCACAACATAACTACAACATTGTTACTTTACAACGTAACTACAACATTTTTTTAAGTTACTTCACAACGTAACTACAACATTGTTACCTCGCAACGTAACTACAGCATTGTTTTAAGTTTCTACACAACGTAACTACAACATTGTTATTTTACAACGTAACTACAACATTGTTAATTTACAACGTAACTACAACATTGTTACTTCACAACGTAACTACAACATTGTTACTTCACAACGTAACTACAACATTGTTACTTCACAACGTAACTACAACATTGTTACTTCACAACGTAACTACAACATTGTTACTTCACAACGTAACTACAACAATTTTTTAAGTTGCTTCACAACGTAACTACAACATTGTTACTTCACAACATAACTACAACATTGTTTTAAGTTGCTTCACAACGTAACTACAACATTGATACCTCACAACGTAACTACAACATTGTTACTTCACAACGTAACTACAACATTGTTACTTCACAACGTAACGACAACATTGTTACTTCACAAGGTAACTACAACATTGTTACTTCACAAGGTAACTACAACATTGTTACTTCACAACGTAACTACAACATTGTTTTAAGTTACTTCACAACGTAACTACAACATTGTTACGTCACAACGTAACTACAACATTGTTACGTCACAACGTAACTACAACATTGTTTTAAGTTACTTCACAACGTAACTACAACATTGTTACTTTACAACGTAACTACAACATTGTTTTAAGTTACTTCACAACGTAACTACAACATTGTTTTAAGTTACTTCACAACGTAACTACAACATTGTTTTAAGTTACTTCACAACGTAACTACAACATTGTTTTAAGTTACTTCACAACGTAACTACAACATTGTTTTAAGTTACTTCACAACGTAACTACAACATTGTTACTTCACAACGTAACTACAACATTGTTACTTCACAACGTAACTACAACATTGTTACTTCACAACGTAACTACAACATTGTTACTTCACAACGTAACTACAACATTGTTACTTCACAACGTAACTACAACAATTTTTTAAGTTGCTTCACAACGTAACTACAACATTGTTACTTCACAACATAACTACAACATTGTTTTAAGTTGCTTCACAACGTAACTACAACATTGATACCTCACAACGTAACTACAACATTGTTACTTCACAACGTAACTACAACATTGTTACTAAACATAGCTACAACATTGTTTTAAGTTGTTTCACAAAGTAACTACAACATTGTTACTTCACAATGTAACTACAACATTGTTACTTCACAACGTAACTACAACATTGTTACTTCACAAAGTAACTACAACATTGTTACCTCACAACGTAACTGCAACATTGTTACTTCACAACGTAACTACAACATTGTTACTTCACAACGTAACTACAACATTGTTACTTCACAACGTAACTACAACATTGTTACTTCAGAACGTAACTACAACATTGTTTCTTCACAACGTAACTACAACATTGTTACTTCACAACGTAACTACAACATTGTTGCTTCACAACGTAACTACAACATTGTTACTTCACAACGTAACTACAACATTGTTGCTTCACAACGTAGCTACAACATTGTTACTTTACAACGTAACTACAGCATTGTTTTTAAGTTGCTACACAACGTATCTACAACATTGTTTTAAGTTGCTACACAACGTAACTACAGCATTGTTTTAAGTTGCTACACAACGTAACTACAACATTGTTAATTTACAACGTAACTACAACATTGTTACTTCACAACGTAACTACAACATTGTTACTTCACAACGTAACTACAACATTGTTACTTCACAACGTAACTACAACATTGTTACTTCACAACGTAACTACAACATTGTTACTTCACAACGTAACTACAACAATTTTTTAAGTTGCTTCACAACGTAACTACAACATTGTTACTTCACAACATAACTACAACATTGTTTTAAGTTGCTTCACAACGTAACTACAACATTGATACCTCACAACGTAACTACAACATTGTTACTTCACAACGTAACTACAACATTGTTACTTCACAACGTAACTACAACATTGTTACTTCACAAGGTAACTACAACATTGTTACTTCACAAGGTAACTACAACATTGTTACTTCACAACGTAACTACAACATTGTTTTAAGTTGCTTCACAACGTAACTACAACATTGTTTTAAGTTGGTTCACAACGTAACTACAACATTGTTACTAAACATAGCTACAACATTGTTTTAAGTTGTTTCACAAAGTAACTACAACATTGTTACTTCACAATGTAACTACAACATTGTTACTTCACAAAGTAACTACAACATTGTTACTTCACAACGTAACTACAACATTGTTACTTCACAACGTAACTCCAACATTGTTACTTCACAACGTAACTATAACATTGTTACTTCACAACGTAACTACAACATTGTTACTTCACAACGTAACTGCAACATTGTTACTTCACAACGTAACTACAACATTGTTACTTCACAACGTAACTACAACATTGTTACTTCACAACGTAACTACAACATTGTTACTTCAGAACGTAACTACAACATTGTTTCTTCACAACGTAACTACAACATTGTTACTTCACAACGTAACTACAACATTGTTGCTTCACAACGTAACTACAACATTGTTACTTAACAACGTAACTACAACATTGTTGCTTCACAACGTAGCTACAACATTGTTACTTTACAACGTAACTACAGCATTGTTTTTATGTTGCTACACAACGTATCTACAACATTGTTTTAAGTTGCTACACAACGTAACTACAGCATTGTTTTAAGTTGCTACACAACGTAACTACAACATTGTTAATTTACAACGTAACTACAACATTGTTACTTCACAACATAACTACAACATTGTTACTTCACAACGTAACTACAACATTGTTACTTCACAACGTAACTACAACATTGTTACTTCACAACGTAACTACAACATTGTTACTTCACAACGTAACTACAACAATTTTTTAAGTTGCTTCACAACGTAACTACAACAATTTTTTAAGTTGCTTCACAACGTAACTACAACATTGTTACTTCACAACATAACTACAACATTGTTTTAAGTTGCTTCACAACGTAACTACAACATTGATACCTCACAACGTAACTACAACATTGTTACTTCACAACGTAACTACAACATTGTTACTTCACAACGTAACTACAACATTGTTACTTCACAAGGTAACTACAACATTGTTACTTCACAAGGTAACTACAACATTGTTACTTCACAACGTAACTACAACATTGTTTTAAGTTGCTTCACAACGTAACTACAACATTGTTTTAAGTTGGTTCACAACGTAACTACAACATTGTTACTAAACATAGCTACAACATTGTTTTAAGTTGTTTCACAAAGTAACTACAACATTGTTACTTCACAATGTAACTACAACATTGTTACTTCACAAAGTAACTACAACATTGTTACTTCACAACGTAACTACAACATTGTTACTTCACAACGTAACTCCAACATTTTTACTTCACAACGTAACTACAACATTGTTACTTCACAACGTAACTACAACATTGTTACTTCACAACGTAACTGCAACATTGTTACTTCACAACGTAACTACAACATTGTTACTTCACAACGTAACTACAACATTGTTACTTCACAACGTAACTACAACATTGTTACTTCAGAACGTAACTACAACATTGTTTCTTCACAACGTAACTACAACATTGTTACTTCACAACGTAACTACAACATTGTTGCTTCACAACGTAACTACAACATTGTTACTTCACAACGTAACTACAACATTGTTGCTTCACAACGTAGCTACAACATTGTTACTTTACAACGTAACTACAGCATTGTTTTTAAGTTGCTACACAACGTATCTACAACATTGTTTTAAGTTGCTACACAACGTAACTACAGCATTGTTTTAAGTTGCTACACAACGTAACTACAACATTGTTATTTTACAACGTAACTACAACATTGTTAATTTACAACGTAACTACAACATTGTTACTTCACAACGTAACTACAACATTGTTACTTCACAACGTAACTACAACATTGTTACTTCACAACGTAACTACAACATTGTTACTTCACAACGTAACTACAACATTGTTACTTCACAACGTAACTACAACAATTTTTTAAGTTGCTTCACAACGTAACTACAACATTGTTACTTCACAACATAACTACAACATTGTTTTAAGTTGCTTCACAACGTAACTACAACATTGATACCTCACAACGTAACTACAACATTGTTACTTCACAACGTAACTACAACATTGTTACTTCACAACGTAACGACAACATTGTTACTTCACAAGGTAACTACAACATTGTTACTTCACAAGGTAACTACAACATTGTTACTTCACAACGTAACTACAACATTGTTTTAAGTTACTTCACAACGTAACTACAACATTGTTACGTCACAACGTAACTACAACATTGTTACGTCACAACGTAACTACAACATTGTTTTAAGTTACTTCACAACGTAACTACAACATTGTTACTTTACAACGTAACTACAACATTGTTTTAAGTTACTTCACAACGTAACTACAACATTGTTTTAAGTTACTTCACAACGTAACTACAACATTGTTTTAAGTTACTTCACAACGTAACTACAACATTGTTTTAAGTTACTTCACAACGTAACTACAACATTGTTACCTTACAACGTAACTACAACATTGTTTTAAGTTGCTTCACAATGTAACTACAACATTGTTTTAAGTTGCTTCACAACGTAACTACAACATTGTTTTAAGTTGCTTCACAACGTAACTACAACATTGTTTTAAGTTGCTTCACAACGTAACTACAACATTGTTACTTCACAACATAACTACAACATTGTTTTAAGTTGCTTCACAACGTAACTACAACATTGATACCTCACAACGTAACTACAACATTGTTACTTCACAACGTAACTACAACATTGTTACTTCACAACGTAACTACAACATTGTTACTTCACAAGGTAACTACAACATTGTTACTTCACAAGGTAACTACAACATTGTTACTTCACAACGTAACTACAACATTGTTTTAAGTTGCTTCACAACGTAACTACAACATTGTTTTAAGTTGGTTCACAACGTAACTACAACATTGTTACTAAACATAGCTACAACATTGTTTTAAGTTGTTTCACAAAGTAACTACAACATTGTTACTTCACAATGTAACTACAACATTGTTACTTCACAAAGTAACTACAACATTGTTACTTCACAACGTAACTACAACATTGTTACTTCACAACGTAACTCCAACATTGTTACTTCACAACGTAACTATAACATTGTTACTTCACAACGTAACTACAACATTGTTACTTCACAACGTAACTGCAACATTGTTACTTCACAACATAACTACAACATTGTTACTTCACAACGTAACTACAACATTGTTACTTCACAACGTAACTACAACATTGTTACTTCAGAACGTAACTACAACATTGTTTCTTCACAACGTAACTACAACATTGTTACTTCACAACGTAACTACAACATTGTTGCTTCACAACGTAACTACAACATTGTTACTTCACAACGTAACTACAACATTGTTGCTTCACAACGTAGCTACAACATTGTTACTTTACAACGTAACTACAGCATTGTTTTTAAGTTGCTACACAACGTATCTACAACATTGTTTTAAGTTGCTACACAACGTAACTACAGCATTGTTTTAAGTTGCTACACAACGTAACTACAACATTGTTAATTTACAACGTAACTACAACATTGTTACTTCACAACGTAACTACAACATTGTTACTTCACAACGTAACTACAACATTGTTACTTCACAACGTAACTACAACATTGTTACTTCACAACGTAACTACAACATTGTTACTTCACAACGTAACTACAACAATTTTTTAAGTTGCTTCACAACGTAACTACAACATTGTTACTTCACAACATAACTACAACATTGTTTTAAGTTGCTTCACAACGTAACTACAACATTGATACCTCACAACGTAACTACAACATTGTTACTTCACAACGTAACTACAACATTGTTACTTCACAACGTAACTACAACATTGTTACTTCACAAGGTAACTACAACATTGTTACTTCACAAGGTAACTACAACATTGTTACTTCACAACGTAACTACAACATTGTTTTAAGTTGCTTCACAACGTAACTACAACATTGTTTTAAGTTGCTTCACAACGTAACTACAACATTGTTTTAAGTTGGTTCACAACGTAACTACAACATTGTTACTAAACATAGCTACAACATTGTTTTAAGTTGTTTCACAAAGTAACTACAACATTGTTACTTCACAATGTAACTACAACATTGTTACTTCACAAAGTAACTACAACATTGTTACTTCACAACGTAACTACAACATTGTTACTTCACAACGTAACTCCAACATTTTTACTTCACAACGTAACTACAACATTGTTACTTCACAACGTAACTACAACATTGTTACTTCACAACTTAACTGCAACATTGTTACTTCACAACGTAACTACAACATTGTTACTTCACAACGTAACTACAACATTGTTACTTCACAACGTAACTACAACATTGTTACTTCAGAACGTAACTACAACATTGTTTCTTCACAACGTAACTACAACATTGTTACTTCACAACGTAACTACAACATTGTTGCTTCACAACGTAACTACAACATTGTTACTTCACAACGTAACTACAACATTGTTGCTTCACAACGTAGCTACAACATTGTTACTTTACAACGTAACTACAGCATTGTTTTTAAGTTGCTACACAACGTATCTACAACATTGTTTTAAGTTGCTACACAACGTAACTACAGCATTGTTTTAAGTTGCTACACAACGTAACTACAACATTGTTATTTTACAACGTAACTACAACATTGTTAATTTACAACGTAACTACAACATTGTTACTTCACAACGTAACTACAACATTGTTACTTCACAACGTAACTACAACATTGTTACTTCACAACGTAACTACAACATTGTTACTTCACAACGTAACTACAACATTGTTACTTCACAACGTAACTACAACAATTTTTTAAGTTGCTTCACAACGTAACTACAACATTGTTACTTCACAACATAACTACAACATTGTTTTAAGTTGCTTCACAACGTAACTACAACATTGATACCTCACAACGTAACTACAACATTGTTACTTCACAACGTAACTACAACATTGTTACTTCACAATGTAACGACAACATTGTTACTTCACAAGGTAACTACAACATTGTTACTTCACAAGGTAACTACAACATTGTTACTTCACAACGTAACTACAACATTGTTTTAAGTTACTTCACAACGTAACTACAACATTGTTACGTCACAACGTAACTACAACATTGTTACGTCACAACGTAACTACAACATTGTTTTAAGTTACTTCACAACGTAACTACAACATTGTTACTTTACAACGTAACTACAACATTGTTTTAAGTTACTTCACAACGTAACTACAACATTGTTTTAAGTTACTTCACAACGTAACTACAACATTGTTTTAAGTTACTTCACAACGTAACTACAACATTGTTTTAAGTTACTTCACAACGTAACTACAACATTGTTACCTTACAACGTAACTACAACATTGTTTTAAGTTGCTTCACAATGTAACTACAACATTGTTTTAAGTTGCTTCACAACGTAACTACAACATTGTTTTAAGTTGCTTCACAACGTAACTACAACATTGTTTTAAGTTGCTTCACAACGTAACTACAACATTGTTACTTCACAACATAACTACAACATTGTTTTAAGTTGCTTCACAACGTAACTACAACATTGATACCTCACAACGTAACTACAACATTGTTACTTCACAACGTAACTACAACATTGTTACTTCACAACGTAACTACAACATTGTTACTTCACAAGGTAACTACAACATTGTTACTTCACAAGGTAACTACAACATTGTTACTTCACAACGTAACTACAACATTGTTTTAAGTTGCTTCACAACGTAACTACAACATTGTTTTAAGTTGGTTCACAACGTAACTACAACATTGTTACTAAACATAGCTACAACATTGTTTTAAGTTGTTTCACAAAGTAACTACAACATTGTTACTTCACAATGTAACTACAACATTGTTACTTCACAAAGTAACTACAACATTGTTACTTCACAACGTAACTACAACATTGTTACTTCACAACGTAACTCCAACATTGTTACTTCACAACGTAACTATAACATTGTTACTTCACAACGTAACTACAACATTGTTACTTCACAACGTAACTGCAACATTGTTACTTCACAACGTAACTACAACATTGTTACTTCACAACGTAACTACAACATTGTTACTTCACAACGTAACTACAACATTGTTACTTCAGAACGTAACTACAACATTGTTTCTTCACAACGTAACTACAACATTGTTACTTCACAACGTAACTACAACATTGTTGCTTCACAACGTAACTACAACATTGTTACTTCACAACGTAACTACAACATTGTTGCTTCACAACGTAGCTACAACATTGTTACTTTACAACGTAACTACAGCATTGTTTTTATGTTGCTACACAACGTATCTACAACATTGTTTTAAGTTGCTACACAACGTAACTACAGCATTGTTTTAAGTTGCTACACAACGTAACTACAACATTGTTAATTTACAACGTAACTACAACATTGTTACTTCACAACATAACTACAACATTGTTACTTCACAACGTAACTACAACATTGTTACTTCACAACGTAACTACAACATTGTTACTTCACAACGTAACTACAACATTGTTACTTCACAACGTAACTACAACAATTTTTTAAGTTGCTTCACAACGTAACTACAACAATTTTTTAAGTTGCTTCACAACGTAACTACAACATTGTTACTTCACAACATAACTACAACATTGTTTTAAGTTGCTTCACAACGTAACTACAACATTGATACCTCACAACGTAACTACAACATTGTTACTTCACAACGTAACTACAACATTGTTACTTCACAACGTAACTACAACATTGTTACTTCACAAGGTAACTACAACATTGTTACTTCACAAGGTAACTACAACATTGTTACTTCACAACGTAACTACAACATTGTTTTAAGTTGCTTCACAACGTAACTACAACATTGTTTTAAGTTGGTTCACAACGTAACTACAACATTGTTACTAAACATAGCTACAACATTGTTTTAAGTTGTTTCACAAAGTAACTACAACATTGTTACTTCACAATGTAACTACAACATTGTTACTTCACAAAGTAACTACAACATTGTTACTTCACAACGTAACTACAACATTGTTACTTCACAACGTAACTCCAACATTTTTACTTCACAACGTAACTACAACATTGTTACTTCACAACGTAACTACAACATTGTTACTTCACAACGTAACTGCAACATTGTTACTTCACAACGTAACTACAACATTGTTACTTCACAACGTAACTACAACATTGTTACTTCACAACGTAACTACAACATTGTTACTTCAGAACGTAACTACAACATTGTTTCTTCACAACGTAACTACAACATTGTTACTTCACAACGTAACTACAACATTGTTGCTTCACAACGTAACTACAACATTGTTACTTCACAACGTAACTACAACATTGTTGCTTCACAACGTAGCTACAACATTGTTACTTTACAACGTAACTACAGCATTGTTTTTAAGTTGCTACACAACGTATCTACAACATTGTTTTAAGTTGCTACACAACGTAACTACAGCATTGTTTTAAGTTGCTACACAACGTAACTACAACATTGTTATTTTACAACGTAACTACAACATTGTTAATTTACAACGTAACTACAACATTGTTACTTCACAACGTAACTACAACATTGTTACTTCACAACGTAACTACAACATTGTTACTTCACAACGTAACTACAACATTGTTACTTCACAACGTAACTACAACATTGTTACTTCACAACGTAACTACAACAATTTTTTAAGTTGCTTCACAACGTAACTACAACATTGTTACTTCACAACATAACTACAACATTGTTTTAAGTTGCTTCACAACGTAACTACAACATTGATACCTCACAACGTAACTACAACATTGTTACTTCACAACGTAACTACAACATTGTTACTTCACAATGTAACGACAACATTGTTACTTCACAAGGTAACTACAACATTGTTACTTCACAAGGTAACTACAACATTGTTACTTCACAACGTAACTACAACATTGTTTTAAGTTACTTCACAACGTAACTACAACATTGTTACGTCACAACGTAACTACAACATTGTTACGTCACAACGTAACTACAACATTGTTTTAAGTTACTTCACAACGTAACTACAACATTGTTACTTTACAACGTAACTACAACATTGTTTTAAGTTACTTCACAACGTAACTACAACATTGTTTTAAGTTACTTCACAACGTAACTACAACATTGTTTTAAGTTACTTCACAACGTAACTACAACATTGTTTTAAGTTACTTCACAACGTAACTACAACATTGTTACCTTACAACGTAACTACAACATTGTTTTAAGTTGCTTCACAATGTAACTACAACATTGTTTTAAGTTGCTTCACAACGTAACTACAACATTGTTTTAAGTTGCTTCACAACGTAACTACAACATTGTTTTAAGTTGCTTCACAACGTAACTACAACATTGTTACTTCACAACATAACTACAACATTGTTTTAAGTTGCTTCACAACGTAACTACAACATTGATACCTCACAACGTAACTACAACATTGTTACTTCACAACGTAACTACAACATTGTTACTTCACAACGTAACTACAACATTGTTACTTCACAAGGTAACTACAACATTGTTACTTCACAAGGTAACTACAACATTGTTACTTCACAACGTAACTACAACATTGTTTTAAGTTGCTTCACAACGTAACTACAACATTGTTTTAAGTTGGTTCACAACGTAACTACAACATTGTTACTAAACATAGCTACAACATTGTTTTAAGTTGTTTCACAAAGTAACTACAACATTGTTACTTCACAATGTAACTACAACATTGTTACTTCACAAAGTAACTACAACATTGTTACTTCACAACGTAACTACAACATTGTTACTTCACAACGTAACTCCAACATTGTTACTTCACAACGTAACTATAACATTGTTACTTCACAACGTAACTACAACATTGTTACTTCACAACGTAACTGCAACATTGTTACTTCACAACGTAACTACAACATTGTTACTTCACAACGTAACTACAACATTGTTACTTCACAACGTAACTACAACATTGTTACTTCAGAACGTAACTACAACATTGTTTCTTCACAACGTAACTACAACATTGTTACTTCACAACGTAACTACAACATTGTTGCTTCACAACGTAACTACAACATTGTTACTTCACAACGTAACTACAACATTGTTGCTTCACAACGTAGCTACAACATTGTTACTTTACAACGTAACTACAGCATTGTTTTTATGTTGCTACACAACGTATCTACAACATTGTTTTAAGTTGCTACACAACGTAACTACAGCATTGTTTTAAGTTGCTACACAACGTAACTACAACATTGTTAATTTACAACGTAACTACAACATTGTTACTTCACAACATAACTACAACATTGTTACTTCACAACGTAACTACAACATTGTTACTTCACAACGTAACTACAACATTGTTACTTCACAACGTAACTACAACATTGTTACTTCACAACGTAACTACAACAATTTTTTAAGTTGCTTCACAACGTAACTACAACAATTTTTTAAGTTGCTTCACAACGTAACTACAACATTGTTACTTCACAACATAACTACAACATTGTTTTAAGTTGCTTCACAACGTAACTACAACATTGATACCTCACAACGTAACTACAACATTGTTACTTCACAACGTAACTACAACATTGTTACTTCACAACGTAACTACAACATTGTTACTTCACAAGGTAACTACAACATTGTTACTTCACAAGGTAACTACAACATTGTTACTTCACAACGTAACTACAACATTGTTTTAAGTTGCTTCACAACGTAACTACAACATTGTTTTAAGTTGGTTCACAACGTAACTACAACATTGTTACTAAACATAGCTACAACATTGTTTTAAGTTGTTTCACAAAGTAACTACAACATTGTTACTTCACAATGTAACTACAACATTGTTACTTCACAAAGTAACTACAACATTGTTACTTCACAACGTAACTACAACATTGTTACTTCACAACGTAACTCCAACATTTTTACTTCACAACGTAACTACAACATTGTTACTTCACAACGTAACTACAACATTGTTACTTCACAACGTAACTGCAACATTGTTACTTCACAACGTAACTACAACATTGTTACTTCACAACGTAACTACAACATTGTTACTTCACAACGTAACTACAACATTGTTACTTCAGAACGTAACTACAACATTGTTTCTTCACAACGTAACTACAACATTGTTACTTCACAACGTAACTACAACATTGTTGCTTCACAACGTAACTACAACATTGTTACTTCACAACGTAACTACAACATTGTTGCTTCACAACGTAGCTACAACATTGTTACTTTACAACGTAACTACAGCATTGTTTTTAAGTTGCTACACAACGTATCTACAACATTGTTTTAAGTTGCTACACAACGTAACTACAGCATTGTTTTAAGTTGCTACACAACGTAACTACAACATTGTTATTTTACAACGTAACTACAACATTGTTAATTTACAACGTAACTACAACATTGTTACTTCACAACGTAACTACAACATTGTTACTTCACAACGTAACTACAACATTGTTACTTCACAACGTAACTACAACATTGTTACTTCACAACGTAACTACAACATTGTTACTTCACAACGTAACTACAACAATTTTTTAAGTTGCTTCACAACGTAACTACAACATTGTTACTTCACAACATAACTACAACATTGTTTTAAGTTGCTTCACAACGTAACTACAACATTGATACCTCACAACGTAACTACAACATTGTTACTTCACAACGTAACTACAACATTGTTACTTCACAACGTAACGACAACATTGTTACTTCACAAGGTAACTACAACATTGTTACTTCACAAGGTAACTACAACATTGTTACTTCACAACGTAACTACAACATTGTTTTAAGTTACTTCACAACGTAACTACAACATTGTTACGTCACAACGTAACTACAACATTGTTACGTCACAACGTAACTACAACATTGTTTTAAGTTACTTCACAACGTAACTACAACATTGTTACTTTACAACGTAACTACAACATTGTTTTAAGTTACTTCACAACGTAACTACAACATTGTTTTAAGTTACTTCACAACGTAACTACAACATTGTTTTAAGTTACTTCACAACGTAACTACAACATTGTTTTAAGTTACTTCACAACGTAACTACAACATTGTTACCTTACAACGTAACTACAACATTGTTTTAAGTTGCTTCACAATGTAACTACAACATTGTTTTAAGTTGCTTCACAACGTAACTACAACATTGTTTTAAGTTGCTTCACAACGTAACTACAACATTGTTTTAAGTTGCTTCACAACGTAACTACAACATTGTTACTTCACAACATAACTACAACATTGTTTTAAGTTGCTTCACAACGTAACTACAACATTGATACCTCACAACGTAACTACAACATTGTTACTTCACAACGTAACTACAACATTGTTACTTCACAACGTAACTACAACATTGTTACTTCACAAGGTAACTACAACATTGTTACTTCACAAGGTAACTACAACATTGTTACTTCACAACGTAACTACAACATTGTTACTTCACAACGTAACTACAACATTGTTTTAAGTTGCTTCACAACGTAACTACAACATTGTTACTAAACATAGCTACAACATTGTTTTAAGTTGTTTCACAAAGTAACTACAACATTGTTACTTCACAATGTAACTACAACATTGTTACTTCACAAAGTAACTACAACATTGTTACTTCACAACGTAACTACAACATTGTTACTTCACAACGTAACTCCAACATTGTTACTTCACAACGTAACTATAACATTGTTACTTCACAACGTAACTACAACATTGTTACTTCACAACGTAACTGCAACATTGTTACTTCACAACATAACTACAACATTGTTACTTCACAACGTAACTACAACATTGTTACTTCACAACGTAACTACAACATTGTTACTTCAGAACGTAACTACAACATTGTTTCTTCACAACGTAACTACAACATTGTTACTTCACAACGTAACTACAACATTGTTGCTTCACAACGTAACTACAACATTGTTACTTCACAACGTAACTACAACATTGTTGCTTCACAACGTAGCTACAACATTGTTACTTTACAACGTAACTACAGCATTGTTTTTAAGTTGCTACACAACGTATCTACAACATTGTTTTAAGTTGCTACACAACGTAACTACAGCATTGTTTTAAGTTGCTACACAACGTAACTACAACATTGTTAATTTACAACGTAACTACAACATTGTTACTTCACAACGTAACTACAACATTGTTACTTCACAACGTAACTACAACATTGTTACTTCACAACGTAACTACAACATTGTTACTTCACAACGTAACTACAACATTGTTACTTCACAACGTAACTACAACAATTTTTTAAGTTGCTTCACAACGTAACTACAACATTGTTACTTCACAACATAACTACAACATTGTTTTAAGTTGCTTCACAACGTAACTACAACATTGATACCTCACAACGTAACTACAACATTGTTACTTCACAACGTAACTACAACATTGTTACTTCACAACGTAACTACAACATTGTTACTTCACAAGGTAACTACAACATTGTTACTTCACAAGGTAACTACAACATTGTTACTTCACAACGTAACTACAACATTGTTTTAAGTTGCTTCACAACGTAACTACAACATTGTTTTAAGTTGCTTCACAACGTAACTACAACATTGTTTTAAGTTGGTTCACAACGTAACTACAACATTGTTACTAAACATAGCTACAACATTGTTTTAAGTTGTTTCACAAAGTAACTACAACATTGTTACTTCACAATGTAACTACAACATTGTTACTTCACAAAGTAACTACAACATTGTTACTTCACAACGTAACTACAACATTGTTACTTCACAACGTAACTCCAACATTTTTACTTCACAACGTAACTACAACATTGTTACTTCACAACGTAACTACAACATTGTTACTTCACAACGTAACTGCAACATTGTTACTTCACAACGTAACTACAACATTGTTACTTCACAACGTAACTACAACATTGTTACTTCACAACGTAACTACAACATTGTTACTTCAGAACGTAACTACAACATTGTTTCTTCACAACGTAACTACAACATTGTTACTTCACAACGTAACTACAACATTGTTGCTTCACAACGTAACTACAACATTGTTACTTCACAACGTAACTACAACATTGTTGCTTCACAACGTAGCTACAACATTGTTACTTTACAACGTAACTACAGCATTGTTTTTAAGTTGCTACACAACGTATCTACAACATTGTTTTAAGTTGCTACACAACGTAACTACAGCATTGTTTTAAGTTGCTACACAACGTAACTACAACATTGTTATTTTACAACGTAACTACAACATTGTTAATTTACAACGTAACTACAACATTGTTACTTCACAACGTAACTACAACATTGTTACTTCACAACGTAACTACAACATTGTTACTTCACAACGTAACTACAACATTGTTACTTCACAACGTAACTACAACATTGTTACTTCACAACGTAACTACAACAATTTTTTAAGTTGCTTCACAACGTAACTACAACATTGTTACTTCACAACATAACTACAACATTGTTTTAAGTTGCTTCACAACGTAACTACAACATTGATACCTCACAACGTAACTACAACATTGTTACTTCACAACGTAACTACAACAATGTTACTTCACAATGTAACGACAACATTGTTACTTCACAAGGTAACTACAACATTGTTACTTCACAAGGTAACTACAACATTGTTACTTCACAACGTAACTACAACATTGTTTTAAGTTACTTCACAACGTAACTACAACATTGTTACGTCACAACGTAACTACAACATTGTTACGTCACAACGTAACTACAACATTGTTTTAAGTTACTTCACAACGTAACTACAACATTGTTACTTTACAACGTAACTACAACATTGTTTTAAGTTACTTCACAACGTAACTACAACATTGTTTTAAGTTACTTCACAACGTAACTACAACATTGTTTTAAGTTACTTCACAACGTAACTACAACATTGTTACCTTACAACGTAACTACAACATTGTTTTAAGTTGCTTCACAATGTAACTACAACATTGTTTTAAGTTGCTTCACAACGTAACTACAACATTGTTTTAAGTTGCTTCACAACGTAACTACAACATTGTTTTAAGTTGCTTCACAACGTAACTACAACATTGTTTTAAGTTGCTGCACAACGTAACAACAAAATTGTTTTAAGTTGCTTCACAATGTAACTGCAACATTGTTACCTCACAACGTAACTACAACATTGTTTAAAGTTACTTCACAACGTAACTACAACATTGTTACTTTACAACGTAACTACAACATTGTTTTAAGTTACTTCACAACGTAACTACAACATTGTTACCTCACAACATAATTACAACATTGTTTTAAGTTGCTTCACAACGTAACTGCAACATTGTTACCCCACAACGTAACTACAACATTGTTTTAAGTTGCTTCACAACGTAACTACAACATTGTTTTAAGTTGCTTCACAACGTAACTACAACATTGTTTTAAGTTACCTCACAACGTAACTACAACATTGTTACTTCACAACGTAACTACAACATTGTTACTTCACAACGTAACTACAACATTGTTTTAAGTTACTTCACAACTTAACTACAACATTGTTACCTCACAACGTAACTACAACATTGTTTTAAGTTGCTTCACAATGTAACTACAATATTGTTTTAAGTTGCTTCACAACGTAACTACAACATTGTTTTAAGTTGCTTCATAACGTAACTACAACATTGTTGCTTCACAACGTAAATGCCACATCGTTGCTTCACAACGTAACTACAACTTTGTTTTAAGTTGCTACACAACGTAACTACAGCATTGTTTTAAGTTGCTACACAACGTAACGACAACATTGTTACTTCACAACGTAACTACAACATTGTTTTAAGTTGCTTCACAACGTAAATACAACATTGTTTTAAGTTGCTTCACAACGTAAATAAAACATTGTTTTAAGTTGCTTCACAACGTAAATACAACATTGTTTTAAGTTGCTTCACAACGTAACTGCAACATTGTTTTAAGTTGCTTCACAACGTAACTACAACATTGTTTTAAGTTGCTTCACAACGTAACTACAACATTGTTTTAAGTTGCTTTACAACGTAACTACAACATTGTTTTAAGTTGCTTCACAGCGTAACTACAACATTGTTTTAAGTTGCTTCACAACATAACTACAACATTGTTACTTCACAACATAACTACAACATTGTTACTTCACAACGTAACTACAACATTGTTACTTCAGAACGTAACTACAACATTGTTTCTTCACAACGTAACTACAACATTGTTACTTCACAACGTAACTACAACATTGTTGCTTCACAACGTAACTACAACATTGTTACTTCACAACGTAACTACAACATTGTTGCTTCACAACGTAGCTACAACATTGTTACTTTACAACGTAACTACATCATTGTTTTTAAGTTGCTACACAACGTATCTACAACATTGTTTTAAGTTGCTACACAACGTAACTACAGCATTGTTTTAAGTTGCTACACAACGTAACTACAACATTGTTATTTTACAACGTAACTACAACATTGTTAATTTACAACGTAACTACAACATTGTTACTTCACAACGTAACTACAACATTGTTACTTCACAACGTAACTACAACATTGTTACTTCACAACGTAACTACAACATTGTTACTTCACAACGTAACTACAACATTGTTACTTCACAACGTAACTACAAAAATTTTTTAAGTTGCTTCACAACATAACTACAACATTGTTACTTCACAACGTAACTACAACATTGTTTAAAGTTGCTTCACAACGTAACTACAACATTGATACCTCACAACGTAACTACAACATTGTTACTTCACAAGGTAACTACAACATTGTTACTTCACAACGTAACTACAACATTGTTTTAAGTTACTTCACAACGTAACTACAACATTGTTACCTCACAACGTAACTACAACATTGTTTTAAGTTACTTCACAACGTAACTACAACATTGTTACTTTACAACGTAACTACAACATTGTTTTAAGTTACTTCACAACGTAACTACAACATTGTTTTAAGTTACTTCACAACGTAACTACAACATTGTTACCTTACAACGTAACTACAACATTGTTTTAAGTTGCTTCACAATGTAACTACAACATTGTTTTAAGTTGCTTCACAACGTAACTACAACATTGTTTTAAGTTGCTTCACAACGTAACTACAACATTGTTTTAAGTTGCTTCACAACGTAACTACAACATTGTTTTAAGTTGCTGCACAACGTAACAACAACATTGTTTTAAGTTGCTTCACAATGTAACTGCAACATTGTTACCTCACAACGTAACTACAACATTGTTTAAAGTTATTTCAAAACGTAACTACAACATTGTTACTTTACAACGTAACTACAACATTGTTTTAAGTTACTTCACAACGTAACTACAACATTGTTACCTCACAACATAATTACAACATTGTTTTAAGTTGCTTCACAACGTAACTGCAACATTGTTACCCCACAACGTAACTACAACATTGTTTTAAGTTGCTTCACAACGTAACTACAACATTGTTTTAAGTTGCTTCACAACGTAACTACAACATTGTTTTAAGTTACTTCACAACGTAACTACAACATTGTTACTTCACAACGTAACTACAACATTGTTTTAAGTTACTTCACAACTTAACTACAACATTGTTACCTCACAACGTAACTACAACATTGTTTTAAGTTGCTTCACAATGTAACTACAATATTGTTTTAAGTTGCTTCACAACGTAACTACAACATTGTTTTAAGTTGCTTCATAACGTAACTACAACATTGTTGCTTCACAACGAAAATGCCACATCGTTGCTTCACAACGTAACTACAACATTGTTTTAAGTTGCTACACAACGTAACTACAGCATTGTTTTAAGTTGCTACACAACGTAACGACAACATTGTTACTTCACAACGTAACTACAACATTGTTTTAAGTTTCTTCACAACGTAAATACAACATTGTTTTAAGTTGCTTCACAACGTAAATACAACATTGTTTTAAGTTGCTTCACAACGTAAATACAACATTGTTTTAAGTTGCTTCACAACGTAACTGCAACATTGTTTTAAGTTGCTTCACAACGTAACTACAACATTGTTTTAAGTTGCTTCACAACGTAACTACAACATTGTTTTAAGTTGCTTTACAACGTAACTACAACATTGTTTTAAGTTGCTTCACAGCGTAACTACAACATTGTTTTAAGTTGCTTCACAACATAACTACAACATTGTTACTTCACAACGTAACTACAAGATTGTTTTAAATTGCTTCACAACATAACTACAACATTGTTACTTCACAACGTAACTACAACATTGTTTTAAGTTGCTTCACAACGTAACTACAACATTGCTTTAAGTTGCTTCACAACGTAACTACATCATTGTTACTTAACATAACTACAACATTGTTTTAAGTTGCTTCACAACGTAACTTCAACATTGTTGCTTCACAACGTAACTACAACATTGTTGCTTCGCAACGTAACTACAACATTGTTGCTTCACAACGTAACTACAACATTGTTGCTTCACAACGTAACTACAACATTGTTGCTTCACAACGTAACTACAACATTGTTGCTTCACAACGTAACTACAACATTGTTGCTTCACAACGTAACTACAACATTGTTGCTTCACAACGTAACTACAACATTGTTGCTTTCCAAAGTAACTACAACATTGTTGCTTCGCAACGTAACTACAACATTGTTGCTTCGCAACGTAACTACAACATTGTTGCTTCGCAACGTAACTACAACATTGTTGCTTCACAACGTAACTACAACATTGTTACTTCACAATGTCACTACAATGTTACTATACAACGTCACTACAATGTTACTTCACAACGTAACTACAACATTGTTACTTCACAAAGTAACTACAACATTGTTACTTCACAACGTAACTACGACATTGTTTCTTCACAACGTAACTACAACATTGTTTCTTCACAACGTAACTACAACATTGTTACTTCATAACGTAACTACAACATTGTTACTTCACAACATAACTACAACATTGTTACTTCACAACATAACTACAACATTATTACTTCACAACCTAACTACAACATTGTTACTTCACAACCTAACTACAACATTGTTACTTCACAACCTAACTACAACATTGTTACTTCACAACATAACTACAACATTGTTACTTCACAACGTAACTACAACATTGTTACTTCACAATGTAACTACAACATTGTTTTAAGTTGCTTCACAATGTAACTACAACATTGTTTTAAGTTGCTACATTGTTACTTCACAACGTAACTACAACATTCTTGCTTCACAACGTGACTACAGCATTGTTGCTTCACAACGTAACTACAACATTGTTGCTTCACAACGTAACTACAACATTGTTGCTTCACAACGTAACTACAACATTGTTACTTCACAACGTAACTACAACATTGTTTTAAGTTGCTTCACAACGTAACTACAACATTGTTTTAAGTTGCTTCACAACGTAACTACAACATTGTTTTAAGTTGCTTCACAACGTAACTACAACATTGTTTTAAGTTGCTTCACAACGTAACTACAACATTGTTTTAAGTTGCTTCACAACGTAACTACAACATTGTTTTAAGTTGCTTCACAACGTAACTACAACATTGTTTTAAGTTGCTTCACAACGTAACTACAACATTGTTTTAAGTTGCTTCACAACGTAACTGCAACATTGTTACCTCACAACGTAACTACAACATTGATTAAAGTTACTTCACAACATAACTACAACATTGTTACTTTACAACGTAACTACAACATTGTTTTAAGTTACTTCACAACGTAACTACAACATTGTTACCTCACAACGTAACTACAACATTGTTTTAAGTTACTTTATAACGTAACTACAACATTGTTACTTCACAACGTAACTACAACATTGTTTTAAGTTACTTCACAACGTAACTACAACATTGTTACCTCACAACGTAACTACAACATTGTTTTAAGTTGCTTCACAATGTAACTACAACATTGTTTTAAGTTGCTTCACAACGTAACTACAACATTGATACTTCACTACGGATCTACAACATTGTTACTTTACAACGTAACTATAACATTGTTACTTCACAACGTAACTACAACATTGTTTCTTCACAACGTAACTACAACATTGTTACTTCACAACGTAACTAAAACATTGTTACTTCACAATGTAACTACAACATCGTTACTTCACAACGTAACTACAACATTGTTTCTTCACAACGTAACTACAACATTGTTACTTCACAACGTAACTAAAACATTGTTACTTCACAATGTAACTACAACATCGTTACTTCACAACGTAACTACAACATTGTTACTTCACAACGTAACTACAACATTGTTTTAAGTTGCTTCACAACGTAACTACAACATTGTTGCTTCACAACGTAACTACAACATTGTTGCTTCACAACGTAACTACAACATTGTTGCTTCACAACGTAACTACAACATTGTTGCTTCACAACGTAACTACAACAGTGTTTTAAGTTGCTACACAACGAAACTACAACATTGATACTTCACTACGTATCTACAACATTGTTACTTCACAACGTAACTACGAAATTGTTACTTCACAATGTAACTACAACATTGTTTCAACACAACGTAACTACAACATTGTTACTTCACAACGTAACTACAACATTGTTACTTCACAATGTAAATACAACATTGTTTCTTTACAACGTAACTACAACATTGTTACTTCACAACGTAACTACAACATTGTTACTAAACGTAACTGCAACATTGTTTTAAGTTGCTTCACAACGTAACTACAACATTGTTACTTCACAACATAACTACAACATTGTTAGTTCACAACGTAACTACAACATTGTTACCTCACAACGTAACTACAACATTGTTACTTCACAACGTAAATACAACATTGTTTCTTCACAACGTAACTACAACATTGTTACTTCACAACGTAACTACAACATTGTTACTTAACAACGTAACTACAACATTGTTTTAAGTTGCTTCACAACGTAACTGCAACATTGTTACCTCACAACGTAACTACAACATTGTAATAAGTTACTTCACAACGTAACTACAACATTGTTACTGCACAACGTAACTACAACATTGTTTTAAGTTACTTCACAACGTAACTACAACATTGTTACCTCACAACGTAACTACAACATTGTTTTAAGTTGCTTCACAACGTAACTACAACATTGTTACCTCACAACATAACTACAACATTGTTTTAAGTTGCTTCACAACGTATCTACAACATTGTTACCTCACAACGTATCTACAACATTGATACCTCACAACGTAACTACAACATTGTTTAAGTTACTTCACAACATACCTACAACATTGTTACCTCACAACGTAACTACAACATTGTTACTTCACAACGTAACTACAACATTGTTACTTCACAATGTAACTACAACATTGTTACTTCACAACGTAACTACAACATTGTTACTTCACAATGTAACTACAACATTGTTACTTCACAACGTAACTACAACATTGTTTTAAGTTGCTTCACAACGTAACTACAACATTGTTTTAAGTTGGTTCACAACGTAACTACAACATTGTTACTAAACGTAGCTACAACACTGTTTTAAGTTGCTTCACAACGTAACTACAACATTGTTACTTCACAACGTAACTACAACATTATTACTTCACAACGTAACTACAACATTGTTACTTCACAACGTAACTACAACATTGTTACTTCACAACGTAACTGCAACATTGTTACTTCACAACGTAATTACAACATTGTTACTTCACAACGTAACTACAACATTGTTTTAAGTTGCTTCACAACGTAAATACAACATTGTTTTAAGTTGCTTCACAACGTAAATACAACATTGTTTTAAGTTGCTTCACAACGTAAATACAACATTGTTTTAAATTGCTTCACAACGTAACTGCAACATTGTTTTAAGTTGCTTCACAACGTAACTACAACATTGTTTTAAGTTGCTTCACAACGTAACTACAACATTGTTTTAAGTTGCTTTACAACATAACTACAACATTGTTTTAAGTTGCTTCACAGCGTAACTACAACATTGTTTTAAGTTGCTTCACAACATAACTACAACATTGTTACTTCACAACGTAACTACAACATTGTTACTTCACAACGTAACTACAACATTGTTACTTCAGAACGTAACTACAACATTGTTTCTTCACAACGTAACTACAACATTGTTACTTCACAACGTAACTACAACATTGTTGCTTCACAACGTAACTACAACATTGTTACTTCACAACGTAACTACAACATTGTTGCTTCACAACGTAGCTACAACATTGTTTTAAGTTGCTTCATTACGTAACTACAACATTGTTGCTTCACAACGTAAATGCCACATCGTTGCTTCACAACGTAACTACAACATTGTTTTAAGTTGCTACACAATGTAACTACAACATTGATACTTCACTACGGATCTACAACATTGTTACTTTACAACGTAACTATAACATTGTTACTTCACAACGTAACTACAACATTGTTTCTTCACAACGTAACTACAACATTGTTACTTCACAACGTAACTAAAACATTGTTACTTCACAATGTAACTACAACATCGTTACTTCACAACGTAACTACAACATTGTTACTTCACAACGTAACTACAACATTGTTTTAAGTTGCTTCACAACGTAACTACAACATTGTTGCTTCACAACGTAACTACAACATTGTTGCTTCATAACGTAACTACAACATTGTTGCTTCACAACGTAACTACAACAGTGTTTTAAGTTGCTACACAACGAAACTACAACATTGATACTTCACTACGTATCTACAACATTGTTACTTCACAACGTAACTACGATATTGTTACTTCACAATGTAACTACAACATTGTTTCAACACAACGTAACTACAACATTGTTACTTCACAACGTAACTACAACATTGTTACTTCACAATGTAAATACAACATTGTTTCTTTACAACGTAACTACAACATTGTTACTTCACAACGTAACTACAACATTGTTACTAAACGTAACTGCAACATTGTTTTAAGTTGCTTCACAACGTAACTACAACATTGTTACTTCACAACATAACTACAACATTGTTAGTTCACAACGTAACTACAACATTGTTACCTCACAACGTAACTACAACATTGTTACTTCACAACGTAAATACAACATTGTTTCTTCACAACGTAACTACAACATTGTTACTTCACAACGTAACTACAACATTGTTACTTAACAACGTAGCTACAACATTGTTTTAAGTTGCTTCACAACGTAACTGCAACATTGTTACCTCACAACGTAACTACAACATTGTAATAAGTTACTTCACAACGTAACTACAACATTGTTACTGCACAACGTAACTACAACATTGTTTTAAGTTACTTCACAACGTAACTACAACATTGTTACCTCACAACGTAACTACAACATTGTTTTAAGTTGCTTCACAACGTAACTACAACATTGTTACCTCACAACATAACTACAACATTGTTTTAAGTTGCTTCACAACGTATCTACAACATTGTTACCTCACAACGTATCTACAACATTGATACCTCACAACGTAACTACAACATTGTTTTAAGTTACTTCACAACATACCTACAACATTGTTACCTCACAACGTAACTACAACATTGTTACTTCACAACGTAACTACAACATTGTTACTTCACAACGTAACTACAACATTGTTACTTCACAACGTAACTACAACATTGTTACTTCACAATGTAACTACAACATTGTTACTTCACAACGTAACTACAACATTGTTTTAAGTTGCTTCACAACGTAACTACAACATTGTTTTAAGTTGGTTCACAACGTAACTACAACATTGTTACTAAACGTAGCTACAACATTGTTTTAAGTTGCTTCACAACGTAACTACAACATTGTTACTTCACAACGTAACTACAACATTATTACTTCACAACGTAACTACAACATTGTTACTTCACAACGTAACTACAACATTGTTACTTCACAACGTAACTGCAACATTGTTACTTCACAACGTAATTACAACATTGTTACTTCACAACGTAACTACAACATTGTTTTAAGTTGCTTCACAACGTAAATACAACATTGTTTTAAGTTGCTTCACAACGTAAATACAACATTGTTTTAAGTTGCTTCACAACGTAAATACAACATTGTTTTAAGTTGCTTCACAACGTAACTGCAACATTGTTTTAAGTTGCTTCACAACGTAACTACAACATTGTTTTAAGTTGCTTCACAACGTAACTACAACATTGTTTTAAGTTGCTTTACAACATAACTACAACATTGTTTTAAGTTGCTTCACAGCGTAACTACAACATTGTTTTAAGTTGCTTCACAACATAACTACAACATTGTTACTTCACAACGTAACTACAACATTGTTACTTCACAACGTAACTACAACATTGTTACTTCAGAACGTAACTACAACATTGTTTCTTCACAACGTAACTGCAACATTGTTACTTCACAACGTAACTACAACATTGTTGCCTCACAACGTAACTACAACATTGTTACTTCACAACGTAACTACAACATTGTTGCTTCACAACGTAGCTACAACATTGTTACTTTACAACGTAACTACAGCATTGTTTTTAAGTTGCTACACAACGTATCTACAACATTGTTTTAAGTTGCTACACAACGTAACTACAGCATTGTTTTAAGTTGCTACACAACGTAACTACAACATTGTTATTTTACAACGTAACTACAACATTGTTAATTTACAACGTAACTACAACATTGTTACTTCACAACGTAACTACAACATTGTTACTTCACAACGTAACTACAACATTGTTACTTCACAACGTAACTACAACATTGTTACTTCACAATGTAACTACAACATTGTTACTTCACAACGTAACTACAACAATTTTTTAAGTTGCTTCACAACATAACTACAACATTGTTACTTCACAACGTAACTACAACATTGTTTTAAGTTGCTTCACAACGTATCTACAACATTGATACCTCACAACGTAACTACAACATTGTTACTTCACAACGTAACTACAACATTGTTACTTCACAACGTAACTACAACATTGTTACTTCACAAGGTAACTACAACATTGTTACTTCACAAGGTAACTACAACATTGTTACTTCACAACGTAACTACAACATTGTTTTAAGTTACTTCACAATTAACTACAACATTGTTACCTCACAACGTAACTACAACATTGTTTTAAGTTACTTCACAACGTAACTACAACATTGTTACTTTACAACGTAACTACAACATTGTTTTAAGTTACTTCACAACGTAACTACAACATTGTTTTAAGTTACTTCACAACGTAACTACAACATTGTTACCTTACAACGTAACTACAACATTGTTTTAAGTTGCTTCACAATGTAACTACAACATTGTTTTAAGTTGCTTCACAACGTAACTACAACATTGTTTTAAGTTGCTTCACAACGTAACTACAACATTGTTTTAAGTTGCTTCACAACGTAACTACAACATTGTTTTAAGTTGCTGCACAACGTAACAACAACATTGTTTTAAGTTGCTTCACAATGTAACTGCAACATTGTTACCTCACAACGTAACTACAACATTGTTTAAAGTGACTTCACAACGTAACTACAACATTGTTACTTTACAACGTAACTACAACATTGTTGCTTCACGACGTAAATGCCACATCGTTGCTTCACAACGTAACTACAACATTGTTTTAAGTTGCTACACAACGTAACTACAGCATTGTTTTAAGTTGCTACACAACGTAACGACAACATTGTTACTTCACAACGTAACTACAACATTGTTTTAAGGTGCTTCACAACGTAAATACAACATTGTTTTAAGTTGCTTCACAACGTAAATACAACATTGTTTTAAGTTGCTTCACAACGTAACTGCAACATTGTTTTAAGTTGCTTCACAACGTAACTACAACATTGTTTTAAGTTGCTTCACAACGTAACTATAACATTGTTTTAAGTTGCTTTACAACGTAACTACAACATTGTTTTAAGTTGCTTCACAGCGTAACTACAACATTGTTTTAAGTTGCTTCACAACATAACTACAACATTGTTACTTCACAACGTAACTACAACATGGTTTTAAATTGCTTCACAACATAACTACAACATTGTTACTTCACAACGTAACTACAACATTGTTTTAAGTTGCTTCACAACGTAACTACAACATTGCTTTAAGTTGCTTCACAACGTAACTACATCATTGTTACTTAACATAACTACAACATTGTTTTAAGTTACTTCACAACGTAACTACAACATTGTTACTTTACAACGTAACTACAACATTGTTTTAAGTTACTTCACAACGTAACTACAACATTGTTTTAAGTTACTTCACAACGTAACTACAACATTGTTACCTTACAACGTAACTACAACATTGTTTTAAGTTGCTTCACAATGTAACTACAACATTGTTTTAAGTTGCTTCACAACGTAACTACAACATTGTTTTAAGTTGCTTCACAACGTAACTACAACATTGTTTTAAGTTGCTTCACAACGTAACTACAACATTGTTTTAAGTTGCTGCACAACGTAACAACAACATTGTTTTAAGTTGCTTCACAATGTAACTGCAACATTGTTACCTCACAACGTAACTACAACATTGTTTAAAGTTACTTCACAACGTAACTACAACATTGTTACTTTACAACGTAACTACAACATTGTTTTAAGTTACTTCACAACGTAACTACAACATTGTTACCTCACAACATAATTACAACATTGTTTTAAGTTGCTTCACAACGTAACTGCAACATTGTTACCCCACAACGTAACTACAACATTGTTTTAAGTTGCTTCACAACGTAACTACAACATTGTTTTAAGTTGCTTCACAACGTAACTACAACATTGTTTTAAGTTACTTCACAACGTAACTACAACATTGTTACTTCACAACGTAACTACAACATTGTTTTTAGTTACTTCACAACTTAACTACAACATTGTTACCTCACAACGTAACTACAACATTGTTTTAAGTTGCTTCACAATGTAACTACAATATTGTTTTAAGTTGCTTCACAACGTAACTACAACATTGTTTTAAGTTGCTTCATAACGTAACTACAACATTGTTGCTTCACCACGTAAATGCCACATCGTTGCTTCACAACGTAACTACAACATTGTTTTAAGTTGCTACACAACGTAACTACAGCATTGTTTTAAGTTGCTACACAACGTAACGACAACATTGTTACTTCACAACGTAACTACAACATTGTTTTAAGGTGCTTCACAACGTAAATACAACATTGTTTTAAGTTGCTTCACAACGTAAATACAACATTGTTTTAAGTTGCTTCACAACGTAACTGCAACATTGTTTTAAGTTGCTTCATAACGTAACTACAACATTGTTTTAAGTTGCTTCACAACGTAACTACAACATTGTTTTAAGTTGCTTTACAACGTAACTACAACATTCTTTTAAGTTGCTTCACAGCGTAACTGCAACATTGTTTTAAGTTGCTTCACAACATAACTACAACATTGTTACTTCACAACGTAACTACAACATTGTTTTAAATTGCTTCACAACATAACTACAACATTGTTACTTCACAACGTAACTACAACATTGTTTTAAGTTGCTTCACAACGTAACTACAACATTGCTTTAAGTTGCTTCACAACGTAACTACATCATTGTTACTTAACATAACTACAACATTGTTTTAAGTTGCTTCACAACGTAACTTCAACATTGTTGCTTCACAACGTAACTACAACATTGTTGCTTCGCAACGTAACTACAACATTGTTGCTTCACAACGTAACTACAACATTGTTGCTTCACAACGTAACTACAACATTGTTGCTTCACAACGTAACTACAACATTGTTGCTTCACAACGTAACTACAACATTGTTGCTTCACAACGTAACTACAACATTGTTGCTTCACAACGTAACTACAACATTGTTGCTTCCCAAAGTAACTACAACATTGTTGCTTCGCAACGTAACTACAACATTGTTGCTTCGCAACGTAACTACAACATTGTTGCTTCGCAACGTAACTACAACATTGTTGCTTCACAACGTAACTACAACATTGTTACTTCACAATGTCACTACAATGTTACTATACAACGTCACTACAATGTTACTTCACAACGTAACTACAACATTGATACTTCACAAAGTAACTACAACATTGTTACTTCACAACGTAACTACGACATTGTTTCTTCACAACGTAACTACAACATTGTTTCTTCACAACGTAACTACAACATTGTTACTTCATAACGTAACTACAACATTGTTACTTCACAACATAACTACAACATTGTTACTTCACAACATAACTACAACATTGTTACTTCACAACCTAACTACAACATTGTTACTTCACAACCTAACTACAACATTGTTACTTCACAACCTAACTACAACATTGTTACTTCACAACATAACTACAACATTGTTACTTCACAACGTAACTACAACATTGTTACTTCACAATGTAACTACAACATTGTTTTAAGTTGCTTCACAATGTAACTACAACATTGTTTTAAGTTGCTACATTGTTACTTCACAACGTAACTACAACATTGTTGCTTCACAACGTGACTACAGCATTGTTGCTTCACAACGTAACTACAACATTGTTGCTTCACAACGTAACTACAACATTGTTGCTTCACAACGTAACTACAACATTGTTACTTCACAACGTAACTACAACATTGTTTTAAGTTGCTTCACAACGTAACTTCAACATTGTTTTAAGTTGCTTCACAACGTAACTACAACATTGTTTTAAGTTGCTTCACAACGTAACTACAACATTGTTTTAAGTTGCTTCACAACGTAACTACAACATTGTTTTAAGTTGCTTCACAACGTAACTACAACATTGTTTTAAGTTACTTCACAACGTAACTACAACATTGTTACTTCACAACGTAACTACAACATTGTTTTAAGTTACTTCACAACTTAACTACAACATTGTTACCTCACAACGTAACTACAACATTGTTTTAAGTTGCTTCACAATGTAACTACAATATTGTTTTAAGTTGCTTCACAACGTAACTACAACATTGTTTTAAGTTGCTTCATAACGTAACTACAACATTGTTGCTTTACAACGTAAATGCCACATCGTTGCTACACAACGTAACTACAGCATTGTTTTAAGTTGCTACACAACGTAACGACAACATTGTTACTTCACAACGTAACTACAACATTGTTTTAAGTTGCTTCACAACGTAAATACAACATTGTTTTAAGTTGCTTCACAACGTAAATACAACATTGTTTTAAGTTGCTTCACAACGTAAATACAACATTGTTTTAAGTTGCTTCACAACGTAACTGCAACATTGTTTTAAGTTGCTTCACAACGTAACTACAACATTGTTTTAAGTTGCTTCACAACGTAACTACAACATTGTTTTAAGTTGCTTTACAACGTAACTACAACATTCTTTAAAGTTGCTTCACAGCGTAACTACAACATTGTTTTAAGTTGCTTCACAACATAACTACAACATTGTTACTTCACAACGTAACTACAACATTGTTTTAAATTGCTTCACAACGTAACTACAACATTGTTACTTCACAACGTAACTACAACATTGTTTTAAGTTACTTCACAACGTAACTACAACATTGTTACCTCACAACGTAACTACAACATTGTTTTAAGTTGCTTCACAACGTAACTACAACATTGTTACCTCACAACATAACTACAACATTGTTTTAAGTTGCTTCACAACGTATCTACAACATTGTTACCTCACAACGTATCTACAACATTGATACCTCACAACGTAACTACAACATTGTTTTAAGTTACTTCACAACATACCTACAACATTGTTACCTCACAACGTAACTACAACATTGTTACTTCACAACGTAACTACAACATTGTTACTTCACAACGTAACTACAACATTGTTACTTCACAACGTAACTACAACATTGTTACTTCACAATGTAACTACAACATTGTTACTTCACAACGTAACTACAACATTGTTTTAAGTTGCTTCACAACGTAACTACAACATTGTTTTAAGTTGGTTCACAACGTAACTACAACATTGTTACTAAATGTAGCTACAACATTGTTTTAAGTTGCTTCACAACGTAACTACAACATTGTTACTTCACAACGTAACTACAACATTATTACTTCACAACGTAACTACAACATTGTTACTTCACAACGTAACTACAACATTGTTACTTCACAACGTAACTGCAACATTGTTACTTCACAACGTAATTACAACATTGTTACTTCACAACGTAACTACAACATTGTTTTAAGTTGCTTCACAACGTAAATACAACATTGTTTTAAGTTGCTTCACAACGTAAATACAACATTGTTTTAAGTTGCTTCACAACGTAAATACAACATTGTTTTAAGTTGCTTCACAACGTAACTGCAACATTGTTTTAAGTTGCTTCACAACGTAACTACAACATTGTTTTAAGTTGCTTCACAACGTAACTACAACATTGTTTTAAGTTGCTTTACAACATAACTACAACATTGTTTTAAGTTGCTTCACAGCGTAACTACAACATTGTTTTAAGTTGCTTCACAACATAACTACAACATTGTTACTTCACAACGTAACTACAACATTGTTACTTCACAACGTAACTACAACATTGTTACTTCAGAACGTAACTACAACATTGTTTCTTCACAACGTAACTACAACATTGTTACTTCACAACGTAACTACAACATTGTTGCCTCACAACGTAACTACAACATTGTTACTTCACAACGTAACTACAACATTGTTGCTTCACAACGTAGCTACAACATTGTTACTTTACAACGTAACTACAGCATTGTTTTTAAGTTGCTACACAACGTATCTACAACATTGTTTTAAGTTGCTACACAACGTAACTACAGCATTGTTTTAAGTTGCTACACAACGTAACTACAACATTGTTATTTTACAACGTAACTACAACATTGTTAATTTACAACGTAACTACAACATTGTTACTTCACAACGTAACTACAACATTGTTACTTCACAACGTAACTACAACATTGTTACTTCACAACGTAACTACAACATTGTTACTTCACAATGTAACTACAACATTGTTACTTCACAACGTAACTACAACAATTTTTTAAGTTGCTTCACAACATAACTACAACATTGTTACTTCACAACGTAACTACAACATTGTTTTAAGTTGCTTCACAACGTATCTACAACATTGATACCTCACAACGTAACTACAACATTGTTACTTCACAACGTAACTACAACATTGTTACTTCACAACGTAACTACAACATTGTTACTTCACAAGGTAACTACAACATTGTTACTTCACAAGGTAACTACAACATTGTTACTTCACAACGTAACTACAACATTGTTTTAAGTTACTTCACAATTAACTACAACATTGTTACCTCACAACGTAACTACAACATTGTTTTAAGTTACTTCACAACGTAACTACAACATTGTTACTTTACAACGTAACTACAACATTGTTTTAAGTTACTTCACAACGTAACTACAACATTGTTTTAAGTTACTTCACAACGTAACTACAACATTGTTACCTTACAACGTAACTACAACATTGTTTTAAGTTGCTTCACAATGTAACTACAACATTGTTTTAAGTTGCTTCACAACGTAACTACAACATTGTTTTAAGTTGCTTCACAACGTAACTACAACATTGTTTTAAGTTGCTTCACAACGTAACTACAACATTGTTTTAAGTTGCTGCACAACGTAACAACAACATTGTTTTAAGTTGCTTCACAATGTAACTGCAACATTGTTACCTCACAACGTAACTACAACATTGTTTAAAGTGACTTCACAACGTAACTACAACATTGTTACTTTACAACGTAACTACAACATTGTTGCTTCACGACGTAAATGCCACATCGTTGCTTCACAACGTAACTACAACATTGTTTTAAGTTGCTACACAACGTAACTACAGCATTGTTTTAAGTTGCTACACAACGTAACGACAACATTGTTACTTCACAACGTAACTACAACATTGTTTTAAGGTGCTTCACAACGTAAATACAACATTGTTTTAAGTTGCTTCACAACGTAAATACAACATTGTTTTAAGTTGCTTCACAACGTAACTGCAACATTGTTTTAAGTTGCTTCACAACGTAACTACAACATTGTTTTAAGTTGCTTCACAACGTAACTATAACATTGTTTTAAGTTGCTTTACAACGTAACTACAACATTGTTTTAAGTTGCTTCACAGCGTAACTACAACATTGTTTTAAGTTGCTTCACAACATAACTACAACATTGTTACTTCACAACGTAACTACAACATTGTTTTAAATTGCTTCACAACATAACTACAACATTGTTACTTCACAACATAACTACAACATTGTTTTAAGTTGCTTCACAACGTAACTACAACATTGCTTTAAGTTGCTTCACAACGTAACTACATCATTGTTACTTAACATAACTACAACATTGTTTTAAGTTACTTCACAACGTAACTACAACATTGTTACTTTACAACGTAACTACAACATTGTTTTAAGTTACTTCACAACGTAACTACAACATTGTTTTAAGTTACTTCACAACGTAACTACAACATTGTTACCTTACAACGTAACTACAACATTGTTTTAAGTTGCTTCACAATGTAACTACAACATTGTTTTAAGTTGCTTCACAACGTAACTACAACATTGTTTTAAGTTGCTTCACAACGTAACTACAACATTGTTTTAAGTTGCTTCACAACGTAACTACAACATTGTTTTAAGTTGCTGCACAACGTAACAACAACATTGTTTTAAGTTGCTTCACAATGTAACTGCAACATTGTTACCTCACAACGTAACTACAACATTGTTTAAAGTTACTTCACAACGTAACTACAACATTGTTACTTTACAACGTAACTACAACATTGTTTTAAGTTACTTCACAACGTAACTACAACATTGTTACCTCACAACATAATTACAACATTGTTTTAAGTTGCTTCACAACGTAACTGCAACATTGTTACCCCACAACGTAACTACAACATTGTTTTAAGTTGCTTCACAACGTAACTACAACATTGTTTTAAGTTGCTTCACAACGTAACTACAACATTGTTTTAAGTTACTTCACAACGTAACTACAACATTGTTACTTCACAACGTAACTACAACATTGTTTTTAGTTACTTCACAACTTAACTACAACATTGTTACCTCACAACGTAACTACAACATTGTTTTAAGTTGCTTCACAATGTAACTACAATATTGTTTTAAGTTGCTTCACAACGTAACTACAACATTGTTTTAAGTTGCTTCATAACGTAACTACAACATTGTTGCTTCACCACGTAAATGCCACATCGTTGCTTCACAACGTAACTACAACATTGTTTTAAGTTGCTACACAACGTAACTACAGCATTGTTTTAAGTTGCTACACAACGTAACGACAACATTGTTACTTCACAACGTAACTACAACATTGTTTTAAGGTGCTTCACAACGTAAATACAACATTGTTTTAAGTTGCTTCACAACGTAAATACAACATTGTTTTAAGTTGCTTCACAACGTAACTGCAACATTGTTTTAAGTTGCTTCATAACGTAACTACAACATTGTTTTAAGTTGCTTCACAACGTAACTACAACATTGTTTTAAGTTGCTTTACAACGTAACTACAACATTCTTTTAAGTTGCTTCACAGCGTAACTGCAACATTGTTTTAAGTTGCTTCACAACATAACTACAACATTGTTACTTCACAACGTAACTACAACATTGTTTTAAATTGCTTCACAACATAACTACAACATTGTTACTTCACAACGTAACTACAACATTGTTTTAAGTTGCTTCACAACGTAACTACAACATTGCTTTAAGTTGCTTCACAACGTAACTACATCATTGTTACTTAACATAACTACAACATTGTTTTAAGTTGCTTCACAACGTAACTTCAACATTGTTGCTTCACAACGTAACTACAACATTGTTGCTTCGCAACGTAACTACAACATTGTTGCTTCACAACGTAACTACAACATTGTTGCTTCACAACGTAACTACAACATTGTTGCTTCACAACGTAACTACAACATTGTTGCTTCACAACGTAACTACAACATTGTTGCTTTACAACGTAACTACAACATTGTTGCTTCACAACGTAACTACAACATTGTTGCTTCCCAAAGTAACTACAACATTGTTGCTTCGCAACGTAACTACAACATTGTTGCTTCGCAACGTAACTACAACATTGTTGCTTCGCAACGTAACTACAACATTGTTGCTTCACAACGTAACTACAACATTGTTACTTCACAATGTCACTACAATGTTACTATACAACGTCACTACAATGTTACTTCACAACGTAACTACAACATTGATACTTCACAAAGTAACTACAACATTGTTACTTCACAACGTAACTACGACATTGTTTCTTCACAACGTAACTACAACATTGTTTCTTCACAACGTAACTACAACATTGTTACTTCATAACGTAACTACAACATTGTTACTTCACAACATAACTACAACATTGTTACTTCACAACATAACTACAACATTGTTACTTCACAACCTAACTACAACATTGTTACTTCACAACCTAACTACAACATTGTTACTTCACAACCTAACTACAACATTGTTACTTCACAACATAACTACAACATTGTTACTTCACAACGTAACTACAACATTGTTACTTCACAATGTAACTACAACATTGTTTTAAGTTGCTTCACAATGTAACTACAACATTGTTTTAAGTTGCTACATTGTTACTTCACAACGTAACTACAACATTGTTGCTTCACAACGTGACTACAGCATTGTTGCTTCACAACGTAACTACAACATTGTTGCTTCACAACGTAACTACAACATTGTTGCTTCACAACGTAACTACAACATTGTTACTTCACAACGTAACTACAACATTGTTTTAAGTTGCTTCACAACGTAACTTCAACATTGTTTTAAGTTGCTTCACAACGTAACTACAACATTGTTTTAAGTTGCTTCACAACGTAACTACAACATTGTTTTAAGTTGCTTCACAACGTAACTACAACATTGTTTTAAGTTGCTTCACAACGTAACTACAACATTGTTTTAAGTTACTTCACAACGTAACTACAACATTGTTACTTCACAACGTAACTACAACATTGTTTTAAGTTACTTCACAACTTAACTACAACATTGTTACCTCACAACGTAACTACAACATTGTTTTAAGTTGCTTCACAATGTAACTACAATATTGTTTTAAGTTGCTTCACAACGTAACTACAACATTGTTTTAAGTTGCTTCATAACGTAACTACAACATTGTTGCTTTACAACGTAAATGCCACATCGTTGCTACACGACGTAACTACAGCATTGTTTTAAGTTGCTACACAACGTAACGACAACATTGTTACTTCACAACGTAACTACAACATTGTTTTAAGTTGCTTCACAACGTAAATACAACATTGTTTTAAGTTGCTTCACAACGTAAATACAACATTGTTTTAAGTTGCTTCACAACGTAAATACAACATTGTTTTAAGTTGCTTCACAACGTAACTGCAACATTGTTTTAAGTTGCTTCACAACGTAACTACAACATTGTTTTAAGTTGCTTCACAACGTAACTACAACATTGTTTTAAGTTGCTTTACAACGTAACTACAACATTCTTTAAAGTTGCTTCACAGCGTAACTACAACATTGTTTTAAGTTGCTTCACAACATAACTACAACATTGTTACTTCACAACGTAACTACAACATTGTTTTAAATTGCTTCACAACGTAACTACAACATTGTTACTTCACAACGTAACTACAACATTGTTTTAAGTTGCTTCACAACGTAACTACAACATTGCTTTAAGTTGCTTCACAATGCAACTACATCATTGTTACTTAACATAACTACAACATTGTTTTAAGTTGCTTCACAACGTAACTTCAACATTGTTGCTTCACAACGTAACTACAACATTGTTGCTTCGCAACGTAACTACAACATTGTTGCTTCACAACGTAACTACAACATTGTTGCTTCACAACGTAACTACAACATTGTTGCTTCACAACGTAACTACAACATTGTTGCTTCACAACGTAACTACAACATTGTTGCTTCACAACGTAACTACAACATTGTTGCTTCACAACGTAACTACAACATTGTTGCTTCCCAAAGTAACTACAACATTGTTGCTTCGCAACGTAACTACAACATTGTTGCTTCGCAACGTAACTACAACATTGTTGCTTCGCAACGTAACTACAACATTGTTGCTTCACAACGTAACTACAACATTGTTACTTCACAATGTCACTACAAGGTTACTATACAACGTCACTACAATGTTACTTCACAACGTAACTACAACATTGTTACTTCACAAAGTAACTACAACATTGTTACTTCACAACGTAACTACGACATTGTTTCTTCACAACGTAACTACAACATTGTTTCTTCACAACGTAACTACAACATTGTTACTTCATAACGTAACTACAACATTGTTACTTCACAACATAACTACAACATTGTTACTTCACAACATAACTACAACATTGTTACTTCACAACCTAACTACAACATTGTTACTTCACAACCTAACTACAACATTGTTACTTCACAACCTAACTACAACATTGTTACTTCACAACATAACTACAACATTGTTACTTCACAACGTAACTACAAAATTGTTACTTCACAATGTAACTACAACATTGTTTTAAGTTGCTTCACAATGTAACTACAACATTGTTTTAAGTTGCTACATTGTTACTTCACAACGTAACTACAACATTGTTGCTTCACAACGTGACTACAGCATTGTTGCTTCACAACGTAACTACAACATTGTTGCTTCACAACGTAACTACAACATTGTTGCTTCACAACGTAACTACAACATTGTTACTTCACAACGTAACTACAACATTGTTTCTTCACAACGTAACTACAACATTGTTACTTCACAACGTAACTAAAACATTGTTACTTCACAATGTAACTACAACATCGTTACTTCACAACGTAACTACAACATTGTTACTTCACAACGTAACTACAACATTGTTTTAAGTTGCTACACAACGAAACTACAACATTGATACTTCACTACGTATCTACAACATTGTTACTTCACAACGTAACTACGATATTGTTACTTCACAATGTAACTACAACATTGTTTCAACACAACGTAACTACAACATTGTTACTTCACAACGTAACTACAACATTGTTACTTCACAATGTAAATACAACATTGTTTCTTTACAACGTAACTACAACATTGTTACTTCACAACGTAACTACAACATTGTTACTAAACGTAACTGCAACATTGTTTTAAGTTGCTTCACAACGTAACTACAACATTGTTACTTCACAACAAAACTACAACATTGTTAGTTCACAACGTAACTACAACATTGTTACCTCACAACGTAACTACAACATTGTTACTTCACAACGTAAATACAACATTGTTTCTTCACAACGTAACTACAACATTGTTACTTCACAACGTAACTACAACATTGTTACTTAACAACGTAACTACAACATTGTTTTAAGTTGCTTCACAACGTAACTGCAACATTGTTACCTCACAACGTAACTACAACATTGTAATAAGTTACTTCACAACGTAACTACAACATTGTTACTGCACAACGTAACTACAACATTGTTTTAAGTTGCTTCACAACGTAACTACAACATTGTTTTAAGTTGCTTTACAACGTAACTACAACATTCTTTAAAGTTGCTTCACAGCGTAACTACAACATTGTTTTAAGTTGCTTCACAACATAACTACAACATTGTTACTTCACAACGTAACTACAACATTGTTTTAAGTTGCTTCACAACGTAACTACAACATTGCTTTAAGTTGCTTCACAATGTAACTACATCATTGTTACTTAACATAACTACAACATTGTTTTAAGTTGCTTCACAACGTAACTTCAACATTGTTGCTTCACAACGTAACTACAACATTGTTGCTTCGCAACGTAACTACAACATTGTTGCTTCACAACGTAACTACAACATTGTTGCTTCACAACGTAACTACAACATTGTTGCATCACAACGTAACTACAACATTGTTGCTTCACAACGTAACTACAACATTGTTGCTTCACAACGTAACTACAACATTGTTGCTTCACAACGTAACTACAACATTGTTGCTTCCCAAAGTAACTACAACATTGTTGCTTCGCAACGTAACTACAACATTGTTGCTTCGCAACGTAACTACAACATTGTTGCTTCGCAACGTAACTACAACATTGTTGCTTCACAACGTAACTACAACATTGTTACTTCACAATGTCACTACAATGTTACTATACAACGTCACTACAATGTTACTTCACAACGTAACTACAACATTGTTACTTCACAAAGTAACTACAACATTGTTACTTCACAACGTAACTACGACATAGTTTCTTCACAACGTAACTACAACATTGTTTCTTCACAACGTAACTACAACATTGTTACTTCATAACGTAACTACAACATTGTTACTTCACAACATAACTACAACATTGTTACTTCACAACATAACTACAACATTGTTACTTCACAACCTAACTACAACATTGTTACTTCACAACCTAACTACAACATTGTTACTTCACAACCTAACTACAACATTGTTACTTCACAACATAACTACAACATTGTTACTTCACAACGTAACTACAACATTGTTACTTCACAATGTAACTACAACATTGTTTTAAGTTGCTTCACAATGTAACTACAACATTGTTTTAAGTTGCTACATTGTTACTTCACAACGTAACTACAACATTGTTGCTTCACAACGTGACTACAGCATTGTTGCTTCACAACGTAACTACAACATTGTTGCTTCACAACGTAACTACAACATTGTTGCTTCACAACGTAACTACAACATTGTTACTTCACAACGTAACTACAACATTGTTTCTTCACAACGTAACTACAACATTGTTACTTCACAACGTAACTAAAACATTGTTACTTCACAATGTAACTACAACATCGTTACTTCACAACGTAACTACAACATTGTTACTTCACAACGTAACTACAACATTGTTTTAAGTTGCTACACAACGAAAATACAACATTGATACTTCACTACGTATCTACAACATTGTTACTTCACAACGTAACTACGATATTGTTACTTCACAATGTAACTACAACATTGTTTCAACACAACGTAACTACAACATTGTTACTTCACAACGTAACTACAACATTGTTACTTCACAATGTAAATACAACATTGTTTCTTTACAACGTAACTACAACATTGTTACTTCACAACGTAACTACAACATTGTTACTAAACGTAACTGCAACATTGTTTTAAGTTGCTTCACAACGTAACTACAACATTGTTACTTCACAACATAACTACAACATTGTTAGTTCACAACGTAACTACAACATTGTTACCTCACAACGTAACTACAACATTGTTGCTTCACAACGTAAATACAACATTGTTTCTTCACAACGTAACTACATTATTGTTACTTCACAACGTAACTACAACATTGTTACTTAACAACGTAACTACAACATTGTTTTAAGTTGCTTCACAACGTAACTGCAACATTGTTACCTCACAACGTAACTACAACATTGTAATAAGTTACTTCACAACGTAACTACAACATTGTTACTGCACAACGTAACTACAACATTGTTTTAAGTTACTTCACAACGTAACTACAACATTGTTACCTCACAACGTAACTACAACATTGTTTTAAGTTGCTTCACAACGTAACTACAACATTGTTACCTCACAACATAACTACAACATTGTTTTAAGTTGCTTCACAACGTATCTACAACATTGTTACCTCACAACGTATCTACAACATTGATACCTCACAACGTAACTACAACATTGTTTTAAGTTACTTCACAACATACCTACAACATTGTTACCTCACAACGTAACTACAACATTGTTACTTCACAACGTAACTACAACATTGTTACTTCACAACGTAACTACAACATTGTTACTTCACAACGTAACTACAACATTGTTACTTCACAATGTAACTACAACATTGTTACTTCACAACGTAACTACAACATTGTTTTAAGTTGCTTCACAACGTAACTACAACATTGTTTTAAGTTGGTTCACAACGTAACTACAACATTGTTACTAAACGTAGCTACAACATTGTTTTAAGTTGCTTCACAACGTAACTACAACATTGTTACTTCACAACGTAACTACAACATTATTACTTCACAACGTAACTACAACATTGTTACTTCACAACGTAACTACAACATTGTTACTTCACAACGTAACTGCAACATTGTTACTTCACAACGTAATTACAACATTGTTACTTCACAACGTAACTACAACATTGTTTTAAGTTGCTTCACAACGTAAATACAACATTGTTTTAAGTTGCTTCACAACGTAAATACAACATTGTTTTAAGTTGCTTCACAACGTAAATACAACATTGTTTTAAGTTGCTTCACAACGTAACTGCAACATTGTTTTAAGTTGCTTCACAACGTAACTACAACATTGTTTTAAGTTGCTTCACAACGTAACTACAACATTGTTTTAAGTTGCTTTACAACATAACTACAACATTGTTTTAAGTTGCTTCACAGCGTAACTACAACATTGTTTTAAGTTGCTTCACAACATAACTACAACATTGTTACTTCACAACGTAACTACAACATTGTTACTTCACAACGTAACTACAACATTGTTACTTCAGAACGTAACTACAACATTGTTTCTTCACAACGTAACTACAACATTGTTACTTCACAACGTAACTACAACATTGTTGCTTCACAACGTAACTACAACATTGTTACTTCACAACGTAACTACAACATTGTTGCTTCACAACGTAGCTACAACATTGTTACTTTACAACGTAACTACAGCATTGTTTTTAAGTTGCTACACAACGTATCTACAACATTGTTTTAAGTTGCTACACAACGTAACTACAGCATTGTTTTAAGTTGCTACACAACGTAACTACAACATTGTTATTTTACAACGTAACTACAACATTGTTAATTTACAACGTAACTACAACATTGTTACTTCACAACGTAACTACAACATTGTTACTTCACAACGTAACTACAACATTGTTTCTTCACAACGTAACTACAACATTGTTACTTCACAACGTAACTACAACATTGTTACTTCACAACGTAACTACAACAATTTTTTAAGTTGCTTCACAACATAACTACAACATTGTTACTTCACAACGTAACTACAACATTGTTTTAAGTTGCTTCACAACGTAACTACAACATTGATACCTCACAACGTAACTACAACATTGTTACTTCACAACGTAACTACAACATTGTTACTTCACAACGTAACTACAACATTGTTACTTCACAAGGTAACTACAACATTGTTACTTCACAAGGTAACTACAACATTGTTACTTCACAACGTAACTACAACATTGTTTTAAGTTGCTTCACAACGTAACTACAACATTGCTTTAAGTTGCTTCACAACGTAACTACATCATTGTTACTTAACATAACTACAACATTGTTTTAAGTTGCTTCACAACGTAACTTCAACATTGTTGCTTCACAACGTAACTACAACATTGTTGCTTCGCAACGTAACTACAACATTGTTGCTTCACAACGTAACTACAACATTGTTGCTTCACAACGTAACTACAACATTGTTGCTTCACAACGTAACTACAACATTGTTGCTTCACAACGTAACTACAACATTGTTGCTTCACAACGTAACTACAACATTGTTGCTTCACAACGTAACTACAACATTGTTGCTTCCCAAAGTAACTACAACATTGTTGCTTCGCAACGTAACTACAACATTGTTGCTTCGCAACGTAACTACAACATTGTTGCTTCGCAACGTAACTACAACATTGTTGCTTCACAACGTAACTACAACATTGTTACTTCACAATGTCACTACAATGTTACTATACAACGTCACTACAATGTTACTTCACAACGTAACTACAACATTGATACTTCACAAAGTAACTACAACATTGTTACTTCACAACGTAACTACGACATTGTTGCTTCACAACGTAACTACAACATTGTTGCTTCACAACGTAACTACAACATTGTTGCTTCACAACGTAACTACAACATTGTTACTTCACAACGTAACTACAACATTGTTTTAAGTTGCTTCACAACGTAACTTCAACATTGTTTTAAGTTGCTTCACAACGTAACTACAACATTGTTTTAAGTTGCTTCACAACGTAACTACAACATTGTTTTAAGTTGCTTCACAACGTAACTACAACATTGTTTTAAGTTGCTTCACAACGTAACTACAACATTGTTTTAAGTTACTTCACAACGTAACTACAACATTGTTACTTCACAACGTAACTACAACATTGTTTTAAGTTACTTCACAACTTAACTACAACATTGTTACCTCACAACGTAACTACAACATTGTTTTAAGTTGCTTCACAATGTAACTACAATATTGTTTTAAGTTGCTTCACAACGTAACTACAACATTGTTTTAAGTTGCTTCATAACGTAACTACAACATTGTTGCTTCACAACGTAAATGCCACATCGTTGCTACACAATGTAACTACAGCATTGTTTTAAGTTGCTACACAACGTAACGACAACATTGTTACTTCACAACGTAACTACAACATTGTTTTAAGTTGCTTCACAACGTAAATACAACATTGTTTTAAGTTGCTTCACAACGTAAATACAACATTGTTTTAAGTTGCTTCACAACGTAAATACAACATTGTTTTAAGTTGCTTCACAACGTAACTGCAACATTGTTTTAAGTTGCTTCACAACGTAACTACAACATTGTTTTAAGTTGCTTCACAACGTAACTACAACATTGTTTTAAGTTGCTTTACAACGTAACTACAACATTCTTTAAAGTTGCTTCACAGCGTAACTACAACATTGTTTTAAGTTGCTTCACAACATAACTACAACATTGTTACTTCACAACGTAACTACAACATTGTTTTAAATTGCTTCACAACGTAACTACAACATTGTTACTTCACAACGTAACTACAACATTGTTTTAAGTTGCTTCACAACGTAACTACAACATTGCTTTAAGTTGCTTCACAATGTAACTACATCATTGTTACTTAACATAACTACAACATTGTTTTAAGTTGCTTCACAACGTAACTTCAACATTGTTGCTTCACAACGTAACTACAACATTGTTGCTTCGCAACGTAACTACAACATTGTTGCTTCACAACGTAACTACAACATTGTTGCTTCACAACGTAACTACAACATTGTTGCTTCACAACGTAACTACAACATTGTTGCTTCACAACGTAACTACAACATTGTTGCTTCACAACGTAACTACAACATTGTTGCTTCACAACGTAACTACAACATTGTTGCTTCCCAAAGTAACTACAACATTGTTGCTTCGCAACGTAACTACAACATTGTTGCTTCGCAACGTAACTACAACATTGTTGCTTCGCAACGTAACTACAACATTGTTGCTTCACAACGTAACTACAACATTGTTACTTCACAATGTCACTACAATGTTACTATACAACGTCACTACAATGTTACTTCACAACGTAACTACAACATTGTTACTTCACAAAGTAACTACAACATTGTTACTTCACAACGTAACTACGACATTGTTTCTTCACAACGTAACTACAACATTGTTTCTTCACAACGTAACTACAACATTGTTACTTCATAACGTAACTACAACATTGTTACTTCACAACATAACTACAACATTGTTACTTCACAACATAACTACAACATTGTTACTTCACAACCTAACTACAACATTGTTACTTCACAACCTAACTACAACATTGTTACTTCACAACCTAACTACAACATTGTTACTTCACAACATAACTACAACATTGTTACTTCACAACGTAACTACAAAATTGTTACTTCACAATGTAACTACAACATTGTTTTAAGTTGCTTCACAATGTAACTACAACATTGTTTTAAGTTGCTACATTGTTACTTCACAACGTAACTACAACATTGTTGCTTCACAACGTGACTACAGCATTGTTGCTTCACAACGTAACTACAACATTGTTGCTTCACAACGTAACTACAACATTGTTGCTTCACAACGTAACTACAACATTGTTACTTCACAACGTAACTACAACATTGTTTCTTCACAACGTAACTATAACATTGTTACTTCACAACGTAACTAAAACATTGTTACTTCACAATGTAACTACAACATCGTTACTTCACAACGTAACTACAACATTGTTACTTCACAACGTAACTACAACATTGTTTTAAGTTGCTACACAACGAAACTACAACATTGATACTTCACTACGTATCTACAACATTGTTACTTCACAACGTAACTACGATATTGTTACTTCACAATGTAACTACAACATTGTTTCAACACAACATAACTACAACATTGTTACTTCACAACGTAACTACAACATTGTTACTTCACAATGTAAATACAACATTGTTTCTTTACAACGTAACTACAACATTGTTACTTCACAACGTAACTACAACATTGTTACTAAACGTAACTGCAACATTGTTTTAAGTTGCTTCACAACGTAACTACAACATTGTTACTTCACAACATAACTACAACATTGTTAGTTCACAACGTAACTACAACATTGTTACCTCACAACGTAACTACAACATTGTTACTTCACAACGTAAATACAACATTGTTTCTTCACAACGTAACTACAACATTGTTACTTCACAACGTAACTACAACATTGTTACTTAACAACGTAACTACAACATTGTTTTAAGTTGCTTCACAACGTAACTGCAACATTGTTACCTCACAACGTAACTACAACATTGTAATAAGTTACTTCACAACGTAACTACAACATTGTTACTGCACAACGTAACTACAACATTGTTTTAAGTTGCTTCACAACGTAACTACAACATTGTTTTAAGTTGCTTTACAACGTAACTACAACATTCTTTAAAGTTGCTTCACAGCGTAACTACAACATTGTTTTAAGTTGCTTCACAACATAACTACAACATTGTTACTTCACAACGTAACTACAACATTGTTTTAAGTTGCTTCACAACGTAACTACAACATTGCTTTAAGTTGCTTCACAATGTAACTACATCATTGTTACTTAACATAACTACAACATTGTTTTAAGTTGCTTCACAACGTAACTTCAACATTGTTGCTTCACAACGTAACTACAACATTGTTGCTTCGCAACGTAACTACAACATTGTTGCTTCACAACGTAACTACAACATTGTTGCTTCACAACGTAACTACAACATTGTTGCATCACAACGTAACTACAACATTGTTGCTTCACAACGTAACTACAACATTGTTGCTTCACAACGTAACTACAACATTGTTGCTTCACAACGTAACTACAACATTGTTGCTTCCCAAAGTAACTACAACATTGTTGCTTCGCAACGTAACTACAACATTGTTGCTTCGCAACGTAACTACAACATTGTTGCTTCGCAACGTAACTACAACATTGTTGCTTCACAACGTAACTACAACATTGTTACTTCACAATGTCACTACAATGTTACTATACAACGTCACTACAATGTTACTTCACAACGTAACTACAACATTGTTACTTCACAAAGTAACTACAACATTGTTACTTCACAACGTAACTACGACATAGTTTCTTCACAACGTAACTACAACATTGTTTCTTCACAACGTAACTACAACATTGTTACTTCATAACGTAACTACAACATTGTTACTTCACAACATAACTACAACATTGTTACTTCACAACATAACTACAACATTGTTACTTCACAACCTAACTACAACATTGTTACTTCACAACCTAACTACAACATTGTTACTTCACAACCTAACTACAACATTGTTACTTCACAACATAACTACAACATTGTTACTTCACAACGTAACTACAACATTGTTACTTCACAATGTAACTACAACATTGTTTTAAGTTGCTTCACAATGTAACTACAACATTGTTTTAAGTTGCTACATTGTTACTTCACAACGTAACTACAACATTGTTGCTTCACAACGTGACTACAGCATTGTTGCTTCACAACGTAACTACAACATTGTTGCTTCACAACGTAACTACAACATTGTTGCTTCACAACGTAACTACAACATTGTTACTTCACAACGTAACTACAACATTGTTTCTTCACAACGTAACTACAACATTGTTACTTCACAACGTAACTAAAACATTGTTACTTCACAATGTAACTACAACATCGTTACTTCACAACGTAACTACAACATTGTTACTTCACAACGTAACTACAACATTGTTTTTAGTTGCTACACAACGAAAATACAACATTGATACTTCACTACGTATCTACAACATTGTTACTTCACAACGTAACTACGATATTGTTACTTCACAATGTAACTACAACATTGTTTCAACACAACGTAACTACAACATTGTTACTTCACAACGTAACTACAACATTGTTACTTCACAATGTAAATACAACATTGTTTCTTTACAACGTAACTACAACATTGTTACTTCACAACGTAACTACAACATTGTTACTAAACGTAACTGCAACATTGTTTTAAGTTGCTTCACAACGTAACTACAACATTGTTACTTCACAACATAACTACAACATTGTTAGTTCACAACGTAACTACAACATTGTTACCTCACAACGTAACTACAACATTGTTACTTCACAACGTAAATACAACATTGTTTCTTCACAACGTAACTACATTATTGTTACTTCACAACGTAACTACAACATTGTTACTTAACAACGTAACTACAACATTGTTTTAAGTTGCTTCACAACGTAACTGCAACATTGTTACCTCACAACGTAACTACAACATTGTAATAAGTTACTTCACAACGTAACTACAACATTGTTACTGCACAACGTAACTACAACATTGTTTTAAGTTACTTCACAACGTAACTACAACATTGTTACCTCACAACGTAACTACAACATTGTTTTAAGTTGCTTCACAACGTAACTACAACATTGTTACCTCACAACATAACTACAACATTGTTTTAAGTTGCTTCACAACGTATCTACAACATTGTTACCTCACAACGTATCTACAACATTGATACCTCACAACGTAACTACAACATTGTTTTAAGTTACTTCACAACATACCTACAACATTGTTACCTCACAACGTAACTACAACATTGTTACTTCACAACGTAACTACAACATTGTTACTTCACAACGTAACTACAACATTGTTACTTCACAACGTAACTACAACATTGTTACTTCACAATGTAACTACAACATTGTTACTTCACAACGTAACTACAACATTGTTTTAAGTTGCTTCACAACGTAACTACAACATTGTTTTAAGTTGGTTCACAACGTAACTACAACATTGTTACTAAACGTAGCTACAACATTGTTTTAAGTTGCTTCACAACGTAACTACAACATTGTTACTTCACAACGTAACTACAACATTATTACTTCACAACGTAACTACAACATTGTTACTTCACAACGTAACTACAACATTGTTACTTCACAACGTAACTGCAACATTGTTACTTCACAACGTAATTACAACATTGTTACTTCACAACGTAACTACAACATTGTTTTAAGTTGCTTCACAACGTAAATACAACATTGTTTTAAGTTGCTTCACAACGTAAATACAACATTGTTTTAAGTTGCTTCACAACGTAAATACAACATTGTTTTAAGTTGCTTCACAACGTAACTGCAACATTGTTTTAAGTTGCTTCACAACGTAACTACAACATTGTTTTAAGTTGCTTCACAACGTAACTACAACATTGTTTTAAGTTGCTTTACAACATAACTACAACATTGTTTTAAGTTGCTTCACAGCGTAACTACAACATTGTTTTAAGTTGCTTCACAACATAACTACAACATTGTTACTTCACAACGTAACTACAACATTGTTACTTCACAACGTAACTACAACATTGTTACTTCAGAACGTAACTACAACATTGTTTCTTCACAACGTAACTACAACATTGTTACTTCACAACGTAACTACAACATTGTTGCTTCACAACGTAACTACAACATTGGTACTTCACAACGTAACTACAACATTGTTGCTTCACAACGTAGCTACAACATTGTTACTTTACAACGTAACTACAGCATTGTTTTTAAGTTGCTACACAACGTATCTACAACATTGTTTTAAGTTGCTACACAACGTAACTACAGCATTGTTTTAAGTTGCTACACAACGTAACTACAACATTGTTATTTTACAACGTAACTACAACATTGTTAATTTACAACGTAACTACAACATTGTTACTTCACAACGTAACTACAACATTGTTACTTCACAACGTAACTACAACATTGTTTCTTCACAACGTAACTACAACATTGTTACTTCACAACGTAACTACAACATTTTTACTTCACAACGTAACTACAACAATTTTTTAAGTTGCTTCACAACATAACTACAACATTGTTACTTCACAACGTAACTACAACATTGTTTTAAGTTGCTTCACAACGTAACTACAACATTGATACCTCACAACGTAACTACAACATTGTTACTTCACAACGTAACTACAACATTGTTACTTCACAACGTAACTACAACATTGTTACTTCACAAGGTAACTACAACATTGTTACTTCACAAGGTAACTACAACATTGTTACTTCACAACGTAACTACAACATTGTTTTAAGTTACTTCACAATTAACTACAACATTGTTACCTCACAACGTAACTACAACATTGTTTTAAGTTACTTCACAACGTAACTACAACACTGTTACTTTACAACGTAACTACAACATTGTTTTAAGTTACTTCACAACGTAACTACAACATTGTTTTAAGTTACTTCACAACGTAACTACAACATTGTTACCTTACAACGTAACTACAACATTGTTTTAAGTTGCTTCACAATGTAACTACAACATTGTTTTAAGTTGCTTCACAACGTAACTACAACATTGTTTTAAGTTGCTTCACAACGTAACTACAACATTGTTTTAAGTTGCTTCACAACGTAACTACAACATTGTTTTAAGTTGCTGCACAACGTAACAACAACATTGTTTTAAGTTGCTTCACAATGTAACTGCAACATTGTTACCTCACAACGTAACTACAACATTGTTTAAAGTTACTTCACAACGTAACTACAACATTGTTACTTTACAACGTAACTACAACATTGTTACTTTACAACGTAACTACAACATTGTTTTAAGTTACTTCACAACGTAACTACAACATTGTTACCTCACAACATAATTACAACATTGTTTTAAGTTGCTTCACAACGTAACTGCAACATTGTTACCCCACAACGTAACTACAACATTGTTTTAAGTTGCTTCACAACGTAACTACAACATTGTTTTAAGTTGCTTCACAACGTAACTACAACATTGTTTTAAGTTACTTCACAACGTAACTACAACATTGTTACTTCACAACGTAACTACAACATTGTTTTTAGTTACTTCACAACTTAACTACAACATTGTTACCTCACAACGTAACTACAACATTGTTTTAAGTTGCTTCACAATGTAACTACAATATTGTTTTAAGTTGCTTCACAACGTAACTACAACATTGTTTTAAGTTGCTTCATAACGTAACTACAACATTAGTGCTTCACGACGTAAATGCCACATCGTTGCTTCACAACGTAACTACAACATTGTTTTAAGTTGCTACACAACGTAACTACAGCATTGTTTTAAGTTGCTACACAACGTAACGACAACATTGTTACTTCACAACGTAACTACAACATTGTTTTAAGGTGCTTCACAACGTAAATACAACATTGTTTTAAGTTGCTTCACAACGTAAATACAACATTGTTTTAAGTTGCTTCACAACGTAATTGCAACATTGTTTTAAGTTGCTTCACAACGTAACTACAACATTGTTTTAAGTTGCTTCACAACGTAACTATAACATTGTTTTAAGTTGCTTTACAACGTAACTACAACATTCTTTTAAGTTGCTTCACAGCGTAACTACAACATTGTTTTAAGTTGCTTCACAACATAACTACAACATTGTTACTTCACAACGTAACTACAACATTGTTTTAAATTGCTTCACAACATAACTACAACATTGTTACTTCACAACGTAACTACAACATTGTTTTAAGTTGCTTCACAACGTAACTACAACATTGCTTTAAGTTGCTTCACAACGTAACTACATCATTGTTACTTAACATAACTACAACATTGTTTTAAGTTACTTCACAACGTAACTACAACATTGTTTTAAGTTACTTCACAACGTAACTACAACATTGTTACTTTACAACGTAACTACAACATTGTTTTAAGTTACTTCACAACGTAACTACAACATTGTTTTAAGTTACTTCACAACGTAACTACAACATTGTTACCTTACAACATAACTACAACATTGTTTTAAGTTGCTTCACAATGTAACTACAACATTGTTTTAAGTTGCTTCACAACGTAACTACAACATTGTTTTAAGTTGCTTCACAACGTAACTACAACATTGTATTAAGTTGCTTCACAACGTAACTACAACATTGTTTTAAGTTGCTGCACAACGTAACAACAACATTGTTTTAAGTTGCTTCACAATGTAACTGCAACATTGTTACCTCACAACGTAACTACAACATTGTTTAAAGTTACTTCACAACGTAACTACAACATTGTTTTAAGTTACTTCACAACGTAACTACAACATTGTTACCTCACAACATAATTACAACATTGTTTTAAGTTGCTTCACAACGTAACTGCAACATTGTTACCCCACAACGTAACTACAACATTGTTTTAAGTTGCTTCACAACGTAACTACAACATTGTTTTAAGTTGCTTCACAACGTAACTACAACATTGTTTTAAGTTACTTCACAACGTAACTACAACATTGTTACTTCACAACGTAACTACAACATTGTTTTTAGTTACTTCACAACTTAACTACAACATTGTTACCTCACAACGTAACTACAACATTGTTTTAAGTTGCTTCACAATGTAACTACAATATTGTTTTAAGTTGCTTCACAACGTAACTACAACATTGTTTTAAGTTGCTTCATAACGTAACTACAACATTGTTGCTTCACAACGTAAATGCCACATCGTTGCTTCACAACGTAACTACAACATTGTTTTAAGTTGCTACACAACGTAACTACAGCATTGTTTTAAGTTGCTACACAACGTAACGACAACATTGTTACTTCACAACGTAACTACAACATTGTTTTAAGGTGCTTCACAACGTAAATACAACATTGTTTTAAGTTGCTTCACAACGTAAATACAACATTGTTTTAAGTTGCTTCACAACGTAACTGCAACATTGTTTTAAGTTGCTTCACAACGTAACTACAACATTGTTTTAAGTTGCTTCACAACGTAACTACAACATTGTTTTAAGTTGCTTTACAACGTAACTACAACATTCTTTTAAGTTGCTTCACAGCGTAACTACAACATTGTTTTAAGTTGCTTCACAACATAACTACAACATTGTTACTTCACAACGTAACTACAACATTGTTTTAAGTTGCTTCACAACGTAACTACAACATTGCTTTAAGTTGCTTCACAACGTAACTACATCATTGTTACTTAACATAACTACAACATTGTTTTAAGTTGCTTCACAACGTAACTTCAACATTGTTGCTTCACAACGTAACTACAACATTGTTGCTTCGCAACGTAACTACAACATTGTTGCTTCACAACGTAACTACAACATTGTTGCTTCACAACGTAACTACAACATTGTTGCTTCACAACGTAACTACAACATTGTTGCTTCACAACGTAACTACAACATTGTTGCTTCACAACGTAACTACAACATTGTTGCTTCACAACGTAACTACAACATTGTTGCTTCCCAAAGTAACTACAACATTGTTGCTTCGCAACGTAACTACAACATTGCTTCACAACGTAACTACAACATTGTTGCTTCGCAACGTAACTACAACATTGTTGCTTCACAACGTAACTACAACATTGTTACTTCACAATGTCACTACAATGTTACTATACAACGTCACTACAATGTTACTTCACAACGTAACTACAACATTGATACTTCACAAAGTAACTACAACATTGTTACTTCACAACGTAACTACGACATTGTTTCTTCACAACGTAACTACAACATTGTTTCTTCACAACGTAACTACAACATTGTTACTTCATAACGTAACTACAACATTGTTACTTCACAACATAACTACAACATTGTTACTTCACAACATAACTACAACATTGTTACTTCACAACCTAACTACAACATTGTTACTTCACAACCTAACTACAACATTGTTACTTCACAACCTAACTACAACATTGTTACTTCACAACATAACTACAACAGTTACTTCACAACGTAACTACAACATTGTTACTTCACAATGTAACTACAACATTGTTTTAAGTTGCTTCACAATGTAACTACAACATTGTTTTAAGTTGCTACATTGTTACTTCACAACGTAACTACAACATTGTTGCTTCACAACGTGACTACAGCATTGTTGCTTCACAACGTAACTACAACATTGTTGCTTCACAACGTAACTACAACATTGTTGCTTCACAACGTAACTACAACATTGTTACTTCACAACGTAACTACAACATTGTTTTAAGTTGCTTCACAACGTAACTACAACATTGTTTTAAGTTGCTTCACAACGTAACTACAACATTGTTTTAAGTTGCTTCACAACGTAACTACAACATTGTTTTAAGTTGCTTCACAACGTAACTACAACATTGTTTTAAGTTGCTTCACAACGTAACTACAACATTGTTTTAAGTTGCTTCACAACGTAACTACAACATTGTTGCTTCACAACGTAACTACAACATTGTTACTTCACAATGTCACTACAATGTTACTATACAACGTCACTACAATGTTACTTCACAACGTAACTACAACATTGTTACTTCACAAAGTAACTACAACATTGTTACTTCATAACGTAACTACAACATTGTTACTTCACAACATAACTACAACATTGTTACTTCACAACATAACTACAACATTGTTACTTCACAACCTAACTACAACATTGTTACTTCACAACCTAACTACAACATTGTTACTTCACAACCTAACTACAACATTGTTACTTCACAACATAACTACAACATTGTTACTTCACAACGTAACTACAAAATTGTTACTTCACAATGTAACTACAACATTGTTTTAAGTTGCTTCACAATGTAACTACAACATTGTTTTAAGTTGCTACATTGTTACTTCACAACGTAACTACAACATTGTTGCTTCACAACGTGACTACAGCATTGTTGCTTCACAACGTAACTACAACATTGTTGCTTCACAACGTAACTACAACATTGTTGCTTCACAACGTAACTACAACATTGTTACTTCACAACGTAACTACAACATTGTTTCTTCACAACGTAACTACAACATTGTTACTTCACAACGTAACTAAAACATTGTTACTTCACAATGTAACTACAACATCGTTACTTCACAACGTAACTACAACATTGTTACTTCACAACGTAACTACAACATTGTTTTAAGTTGCTACACAACGAAACTACAACATTGATACTTCACTACGTATCTACAACATTGTTACTTCACAACGTAACTACGATATTGTTACTTCACAATGTAACTACAACATTGTTTCAACACAACGTAACTACAACATTGTTACTTCACAATGTAACTACAACATTGTTACTTCACAATGTAAATACAACATTGTTTCTTTACAACGTAACTACAACATTGTTACTTCACAACGTAACTACAACATTGTTACTAAACGTAACTGCAACATTGTTTTAAGTTGCTTCACAACGTAACTACAACATTGTTACTTCACAACATAAATACAACATTGTTAGTTCACAACTTAACTACAACATTGTTACCTCACAACGTAACTACAACATTGTTTTAAGTTGCTTCACAATGTAACTACAATATTGTTTTAAGTTGCTTCACAACGTAACTACAACATTGTTTTAAGTTGCTTCATAACGTAACTACAACATTAGTGCTTCACGACGTAAATGCCACATCGTTGCTTCACAACGTAACTACAACATTGTTTTAAGTTGCTACACAACGTAACTACAGCATTGTTTTAAGTTGCTACACAACGTAACGACAACATTGTTACTTCACAACGTAACTACAACATTGTTTTAAGGTGCTTCACAACGTAAATACAACATTGTTTTAAGTTGCTTCACAACGTAAATACAACATTGTTTTAAGTTGCTTCACAACGTAATTGCAACATTGTTTTAAGTTGCTTCACAACGTAACTACAACATTGTTTTAAGTTGCTTCACAACGTAACTATAACATTGTTTTAAGTTGCTTTACAACGTAACTACAACATTCTTTTAAGTTGCTTCACAGCGTAACTACAACATTGTTTTAAGTTGCTTCACAACATAACTACAACATTGTTACTTCACAACGTAACTACAACATTGTTTTAAATTGCTTCACAACATAACTACAACATTGTTACTTCACAACGTAACTACAACATTGTTTTAAGTTGCTTCACAACGTAACTACAACATTGCTTTAAGTTGCTTCACAACGTAACTACATCATTGTTACTTAACATAACTACAACATTGTTTTAAGTTACTTCACAACGTAACTACAACATTGTTTTAAGTTACTTCACAACGTAACTACAACATTGTTACTTTACAACGTAACTACAACATTGTTTTAAGTTACTTCACAACGTAACTACAACATTGTTTTAAGTTACTTCACAACGTAACTACAACATTGTTACCTTACAACATAACTACAACATTGTTTTAAGTTGCTTCACAATGTAACTACAACATTGTTTTAAGTTGCTTCACAACGTAACTACAACATTGTTTTAAGTTGCTTCACAACGTAACTACAACATTGTATTAAGTTGCTTCACAACGTAACTACAACATTGTTTTAAGTTGCTGCACAACGTAACAACAACATTGTTTTAAGTTGCTTCACAATGTAACTGCAACATTGTTACCTCACAACGTAACTACAACATTGTTTAAAGTTACTTCACAACGTAACTACAACATTGTTTTAAGTTACTTCACAACGTAACTACAACATTGTTACCTCACAACATAATTACAACATTGTTTTAAGTTGCTTCACAACGTAACTGCAACATTGTTACCCCACAACGTAACTACAACATTGTTTTAAGTTGCTTCACAACGTAACTACAACATTGTTTTAAGTTGCTTCACAACGTAACTACAACATTGTTTTAAGTTACTTCACAACGTAACTACAACATTGTTACTTCACAACGTAACTACAACATTGTTTTTAGTTACTTCACAACTTAACTACAACATTGTTACCTCACAACGTAACTACAACATTGTTTTAAGTTGCTTCACAATGTAACTACAATATTGTTTTAAGTTGCTTCACAACGTAACTACAACATTGTTTTAAGTTGCTTCATAACGTAACTACAACATTGTTGCTTCACAACGTAAATGCCACATCGTTGCTTCACAACGTAACTACAACATTGTTTTAAGTTGCTACACAACGTAACTACAGCATTGTTTTAAGTTGCTACACAACGTAACGACAACATTGTTACTTCACAACGTAACTACAACATTGTTTTAAGGTGCTTCACAACGTAAATACAACATTGTTTTAAGTTGCTTCACAACGTAAATACAACATTGTTTTAAGTTGCTTCACAACGTAACTGCAACATTGTTTTAAGTTGCTTCACAACGTAACTACAACATTGTTTTAAGTTGCTTCACAACGTAACTACAACATTGTTTTAAGTTGCTTTACAACGTAACTACAACATTCTTTTAAGTTGCTTCACAGCGTAACTACAACATTGTTTTAAGTTGCTTCACAACATAACTACAACATTGTTACTTCACAACGTAACTACAACATTGTTTTAAGTTGCTTCACAACGTAACTACAACATTGCTTTAAGTTGCTTCACAACGTAACTACATCATTGTTACTTAACATAACTACAACATTGTTTTAAGTTGCTTCACAACGTAACTTCAACATTGTTGCTTCACAACGTAACTACAACATTGTTGCTTCGCAACGTAACTACAACATTGTTGCTTCACAACGTAACTACAACATTGTTGCTTCACAACGTAACTACAACATTGTTGCTTCACAACGTAACTACAACATTGTTGCTTCACAACGTAACTACAACATTGTTGCTTCACAACGTAACTACAACATTGTTGCTTCACAACGTAACTACAACATTGTTGCTTCCCAAAGTAACTACAACATTGTTGCTTCGCAACGTAACTACAACATTGCTTCACAACGTAACTACAACATTGTTGCTTCGCAACGTAACTACAACATTGTTGCTTCACAACGTAACTACAACATTGTTACTTCACAATGTCACTACAATGTTACTATACAACGTCACTACAATGTTACTTCACAACGTAACTACAACATTGATACTTCACAAAGTAACTACAACATTGTTACTTCACAACGTAACTACGACATTGTTTCTTCACAACGTAACTACAACATTGTTTCTTCACAACGTAACTACAACATTGTTACTTCATAACGTAACTACAACATTGTTACTTCACAACATAACTACAACATTGTTACTTCACAACATAACTACAACATTGTTACTTCACAACCTAACTACAACATTGTTACTTCACAACCTAACTACAACATTGTTACTTCACAACCTAACTACAACATTGTTACTTCACAACATAACTACAACAGTTACTTCACAACGTAACTACAACATTGTTACTTCACAATGTAACTACAACATTGTTTTAAGTTGCTTCACAATGTAACTACAACATTGTTTTAAGTTGCTACATTGTTACTTCACAACGTAACTACAACATTGTTGCTTCACAACGTGACTACAGCATTGTTGCTTCACAACGTAACTACAACATTGTTGCTTCACAACGTAACTACAACATTGTTGCTTCACAACGTAACTACAACATTGTTACTTCACAACGTAACTACAACATTGTTTTAAGTTGCTTCACAACGTAACTACAACATTGTTTTAAGTTGCTTCACAACGTAACTACAACATTGTTTTAAGTTGCTTCACAACGTAACTACAACATTGTTTTAAGTTGCTTCACAACGTAACTACAACATTGTTTTAAGTTGCTTCACAACGTAACTACAACATTGTTTTAAGTTGCTTCACAACGTAACTACAACATTGTTGCTTCACAACGTAACTACAACATTGTTACTTCACAATGTCACTACAATGTTACTATACAACGTCACTACAATGTTACTTCACAACGTAACTACAACATTGTTACTTCACAAAGTAACTACAACATTGTTACTTCATAACGTAACTACAACATTGTTACTTCACAACATAACTACAACATTGTTACTTCACAACATAACTACAACATTGTTACTTCACAACCTAACTACAACATTGTTACTTCACAACCTAACTACAACATTGTTACTTCACAACCTAACTACAACATTGTTACTTCACAACATAACTACAACATTGTTACTTCACAACGTAACTACAAAATTGTTACTTCACAATGTAACTACAACATTGTTTTAAGTTGCTTCACAATGTAACTACAACATTGTTTTAAGTTGCTACATTGTTACTTCACAACGTAACTACAACATTGTTGCTTCACAACGTGACTACAGCATTGTTGCTTCACAACGTAACTACAACATTGTTGCTTCACAACGTAACTACAACATTGTTGCTTCACAACGTAACTACAACATTGTTACTTCACAACGTAACTACAACATTGTTTCTTCACAACGTAACTACAACATTGTTACTTCACAACGTAACTAAAACATTGTTACTTCACAATGTAACTACAACATCGTTACTTCACAACGTAACTACAACATTGTTACTTCACAACGTAACTACAACATTGTTTTAAGTTGCTACACAACGAAACTACAACATTGATACTTCACTACGTATCTACAACATTGTTACTTCACAACGTAACTACGATATTGTTACTTCACAATGTAACTACAACATTGTTTCAACACAACGTAACTACAACATTGTTACTTCACAATGTAACTACAACATTGTTACTTCACAATGTAAATACAACATTGTTTCTTTACAACGTAACTACAACATTGTTACTTCACAACGTAACTACAACATTGTTACTAAACGTAACTGCAACATTGTTTTAAGTTGCTTCACAACGTAACTACAACATTGTTACTTCACAACATAAATACAACATTGTTAGTTCACAACGTAACTACAACATTGTTACCTCACAACGTAACTACAACATTGTTACTTCACAACGTAAATACAACATTGTTTCTTCACAACGTAACTACAACATTGTTACTTCACAACGTAACTACAACATTGTTACTTAACAACGTAACTACAACATTGTTTTAAGTTGCTTCACAACGTAACTGCAACATTGTTACCTCACAACGTAACTACAACATTGTAATAAGTTACTTCACAACGTAACTACAACATTGTTACTGCACAACGTAACTACAACATTGTTTTAAGTTGCTTCACAACGTAACTACAACATTGTTTTAAGTTGCTTTACAACGTAACTACAACATTCTTTAAAGTTGCTTCACAGTGTAACTACAACATTGTTTTAAGTTGCTTCACAACATAACTACAACATTGTTACTTCACAACGTAACTACAACATTGTTTTAAATTGCTTCACAACATAACTACAACATTGTTACTTCACAACGTAACTACAACATTGTTTTAAGTTGCTTCACAACGTAACTACAACATTGCTTTAAGTTGCTTCACAATGTAACTACATCATTGTTACTTAACATAACTACAACATTGTTTTAAGTTGCTTCACAACTTAACTTCAACATTGTTGCTTCACAACGTAACTACAACATTGTTGCTTCGCAACGTAACTACAACATTGTTGCTTCACAACGTAACTACAACATTGTTGCTTCACAACGTAACTACAACATTGTTGCTTCACAACGTAACTACAACATTGTTGCTTCACAACGTAACTACAACATTGTTGCTTCACAACGTAACTACAACATTGTTGCTTCACAACGTAACTACAACATTGTTGCTTCCCAAAGTAACTACAACATTGTTGCTTCGCAACGTAACTACAACATTGTTGCTTCGCAACGTAACTACAACATTGTTGCTTCGCAACGTAACTACAACATGTTGCTTCACAACGTAACTACAACATTGTTACTTCACAATGTCACTACAATGTTACTATACAACGTCACTACAATGTTACTTCACAACGTAACTACAACATTGTTACTTCACAAAGTAACTACAACATTGTTACTTCACAACGTAACTACGACATTGTTTCTTCACAACGTAACTACAACATTGTTTCTTCACAACGTAACTACAACATTGTTACTTCATAACGTAACTACAACATTGTTACTTCACAACATAACTACAACATTGTTACTTCACAACATAACTACAACATTGTTACTTCACAACCTAACTACAACATTGTTACTTCACAACCTAACTACAACATTGTTACTTCACAACCTAACTACAACATTGTTACTTCACAACATAACTACAACATTGTTACTTCACAACGTAACTACAACATTGTTACTTCACAATGTAACTACAACATTGTTTTAAGTTGCTTCACAATGTAACTACAACATTGTGTTAAGTTGCTTCACAATGTAACTACAACATTGTTTTAAGTTGCTACATTCTTACTTCACAACGTAACTACAACATTGTTGCTTCACAACGTGACAACAGCATTGTTGCTTCACAACGTAACTACAACATTGTTGCTTCACAACGTAACTACAACATTGTTGCTTCACAACGTAACTACAACATTGTTACTTCACAACGTAACTACAACATTGTTTCTTCACAACGTAACTACAACATTGTTACTTCACAACGTAACTAAAACATTGTTACTTCACAATGTAACTACAACATCGTTACTTCACAACGTAACTACAACATTGTTACTTCACAACGTAACTACAACATTGTTTTAAGTTGCTACACAACGAAACTACAACATTGATACTTCACTACGTATCTACAACATTGTTACTTCACAACGTAACTACGATATTGTTACTTCACAATGTAACTACAACATTGTTTCAACACAACGTAACTACAACATTGTTACTTCACAACGTAACTACAACATTGTTACTTCACAATGTAAATACAACATTGTTTCTTTACAACGTAACTACAACATTGTTACTTCACAACCTAACTACAACATTGTTACTAAACGTAACTGCAACATTGTTTTAAGTTGCTTCACAACGTAACTACAACATTGTTACTTCACAACATAACTACAACATTGTTAGTTCACAACGTAACTACAACATTGTTACCTCACAACGTAACTACAACATTGTTACTTCACAACGTAAATACAACATTGTTTCTTCACAACGTAACTACATTATTGTTACTTCACAACGTAACTACAACATTGTTACTTAACAACGTAACTACAACATTGTTTTAAGTTGCTTCACAACGTAACTGCAACATTGTTACCTCACAACGTAACTACAACATTGTAATAAGTTACTTCACAACGTAACTACAACATTGTTACTGCACAACGTAACTACAACATTGTTTTAAGTTACTTCACAACGTAACTACAACATTGTTACCTCACAACGTAACTACAACATTGTTTTAAGTTGCTTCACAACGTAACTACAACATTGTTGCTTCACAACGTAACTACAACATTGTTACTTCACAATGTCACTACAATGTTACTATACAACGTCACTACAATGTTACTTCACAACGTAACTACAACATTGTTACTTCACAAAGTAACTACAACATTGTTACTTCATAACGTAACTACAACATTGTTACTTCACAACATAACTACAACATTGTTACTTCACAACATAACTACAACATTGTTACTTCACAACCTAACTACAACATTGTTACTTCACAACCTAACTACAACATTGTTACTTCACAACCTAACTACAACATTGTTACTTCACAACATAACTACAACATTGTTACTTCACAACGTAACTACAAAATTGTTACTTCACAATGTAACTACAACATTGTTTTAAGTTGCTTCACAATGTAACTACAACATTGTTTTAAGTTGCTACATTGTTACTTCACAACGTAACTACAACATTGTTGCTTCACAACGTGACTACAGCATTGTTGCTTCACAACGTAACTACAACATTGTTGCTTCACAACGTAACTACAACATTGTTGCTTCACAACGTAACTACAACATTGTTACTTCACAACGTAACTACAACATTGTTTCTTCACAACGTAACTACAACATTGTTACTTCACAACGTAACTAAAACATTGTTACTTCACAATGTAACTACAACATCGTTACTTCACAACGTAACTACAACATTGTTACTTCACAACGTAACTACAACATTGTTTTAAGTTGCTACACAACGAAACTACAACATTGATACTTCACTACGTATCTACAACATTGTTACTTCACAACGTAACTACGATATTGTTACTTCACAATGTAACTACAACATTGTTTCAACACAACGTAACTACAACATTGTTACTTCACAACGTAACTACAACATTGTTACTTCACAATGTAAATACAACATTGTTTCTTTACAACGTAACTACAACATTGTTACTTCACAACGTAACTACAACATTGTTACTAAACGTAACTGCAACATTGTTTTAAGTTGCTTCACAACGTAACTACAACATTGTTACTTCACAACATAAATACAACATTGTTAGTTCACAACGTAACTACAACATTGTTACCTCACAACGTAACTACAACATTGTTACTTCACAACGTAAATACAACATTGTTTCTTCACAACGTAACTACAACATTGTTACTTCACAACGTAACTACAACATTGTTACTTAACAACGTAACTACAACATTGTTTTAAGTTGCTTCACAACGTAACTGCAACATTGTTACCTCACAACGTAACTACAACATTGTAATAAGTTACTTCACAACGTAACTACAACATTGTTACTGCACAACGTAACTACAACATTGTTTTAAGTTGCTTCACAACGTAACTACAACATTGTTTTAAGTTGCTTTACAACGTAACTACAACATTCTTTAAAGTTGCTTCACAGTGTAACTACAACATTGTTTTAAGTTGCTTCACAACATAACTACAACATTGTTACTTCACAACGTAACTACAACATTGTTTTAAATTGCTTCACAACATAACTACAACATTGTTACTTCACAACGTAACTACAACATTGTTTTAAGTTGCTTCACAACGTAACTACAACATTGCTTTAAGTTGCTTCACAATGTAACTACATCATTGTTACTTAACATAACTACAACATTGTTTTAAGTTGCTTCACAACTTAACTTCAACATTGTTGCTTCACAACGTAACTACAACATTGTTGCTTCGCAACGTAACTACAACATTGTTGCTTCACAACGTAACTACAACATTGTTGCTTCACAACGTAACTACAACATTGTTGCTTCACAACGTAACTACAACATTGTTGCTTCACAACGTAACTACAACATTGTTGCTTCACAACGTAACTACAACATTGTTGCTTCACAACGTAACTACAACATTGTTGCTTCCCAAAGTAACTACAACATTGTTGCTTCGCAACGTAACTACAACATTGTTGCTTCGCAACGTAACTACAACATTGTTGCTTCGCAACGTAACTACAACATGTTGCTTCACAACGTAACTACAACATTGTTACTTCACAATGTCACTACAATGTTACTATACAACGTCACTACAATGTTACTTCACAACGTAACTACAACATTGTTACTTCACAAAGTAACTACAACATTGTTACTTCACAACGTAACTACGACATTGTTTCTTCACAACGTAACTACAACATTGTTTCTTCACAACGTAACTACAACATTGTTACTTCATAACGTAACTACAACATTGTTACTTCACAACATAACTACAACATTGTTACTTCACAACATAACTACAACATTGTTACTTCACAACCTAACTACAACATTGTTACTTCACAACCTAACTACAACATTGTTACTTCACAACCTAACTACAACATTGTTACTTCACAACATAACTACAACATTGTTACTTCACAACGTAACTACAACATTGTTACTTCACAATGTAACTACAACATTGTTTTAAGTTGCTTCACAATGTAACTACAACATTGTTTTAAGTTGCTTCACAATGTAACTACAACATTGTTTTAAGTTGCTACATTCTTACTTCACAACGTAACTACAACATTGTTGCTTCACAACGTGACAACAGCATTGTTGCTTCACAACGTAACTACAACATTGTTGCTTCACAACGTAACTACAACATTGTTGCTTCACAACGTAACTACAACATTGTTACTTCACAACGTAACTACAACATTGTTTCTTCACAACGTAACTACAACATTGTTACTTCACAACGTAACTAAAACATTGTTACTTCACAATGTAACTACAACATCGTTACTTCACAACGTAACTACAACATTGTTACTTCACAACGTAACTACAACATTGTTTTAAGTTGCTACACAACGAAACTACAACATTGATACTTCACTACGTATCTACAACATTGTTACTTCACAACGTAACTACGATATTGTTACTTCACAATGTAACTACAACATTGTTTCAACACAACGTAACTACAACATTGTTACTTCACAACGTAACTACAACATTGTTACTTCACAATGTAACTACAACATTGTTACTTCACAACCTAACTACAACATTGTTACTAAACGTAACTGCAACATTGTTTTAAGTTGCTTCACAACGTAACTACAACATTGTTACTTCACAACATAACTACAACATTGTTAGTTCACAACGTAACTACAACATTGTTACCTCACAACGTAACTACAACATTGTTACTTCACAACGTAAATACAACATTGTTTCTTCACAACGTAACTACATTATTGTTACTTCACAACGTAACTACAACATTGTTACTTAACAACGTAACTACAACATTGTTTTAAGTTGCTTCACAACGTAACTGCAACATTGTTACCTCACAACGTAACTACAACATTGTAATAAGTTACTTCACAACGTAACTACAACATTGTTACTGCACAACGTAACTACAACATTGTTTTAAGTTACTTCACAACGTAACTACAACATTGTTACCTCACAACGTAACTACAACATTGTTTTAAGTTGCTTCACAACGTAACTACAACATTGTTACCTCACAACATAACTACAACATTGTTTTAAGTTGCTTCACAACGTATCTACAACATTGTTACCTCACAACGTATCTACAACATTGATACCTCACAACGTAACTACAACATTGTTTTAAGTTACTTCACAACATACCTACAACATTGTTACCTCACAACGTAACTACAACATTGTTACTTCACAACGTAACTACAACATTGTTACTTCACAACGTAACTACAACATTGTTACTTCACAACGTAACTACAACATTGTTACTTCACAATGTAACTACAACATTGTTACTTCACAACGTAACTACAACATTGTTTTAAGTTGCTTCACAACGTAACTACAACATTGTTTTAAGTTGGTTCACAACGTAACTACAACATTGTTACTAAACGTAGCTACAACATTGTTTTAAGTTGCTTCACAACGTAACTACAACATTGTTACTTCACAACGTAACTACAACATTGTTACTTCACAACGTAACTAAAACATTGTTACTTCACAATGTAACTACAACATCGTTACTTCACAACGTAACTACAACATTGTTACTTCACAACGTAACTACAACATTGTTTTAAGTTGCTACACAACGAAACTACAACATTGATACTTCACTACGTATCTACAACATTGTTACTTCACAACGTAACTACGATATTGTTACTTCACAATGTAACTACAACATTGTTTCAACACAACGTAACTACAACATTGTTACTTCACAACGTAACTACAACATTGTTACTTCACAATGTAAATACAACATTGTTTCTTTACAACGTAACTACAACATTGTTACTTCACAACCTAACTACAACATTGTTACTAAACGTAACTGCAACATTGTTTTAAGTTGCTTCACAACGTAACTACAACATTGTTACTTCACAACATAACTACAACATTGTTAGTTCACAACGTAACTACAACATTGTTACCTCACAACGTAACTACAACATTGTTACTTCACAACGTAAATACAACATTGTTTCTTCACAACGTAACTACATTATTGTTACTTCACAACGTAACTACAACATTGTTACTTAACAACGTAACTACAACATTGTTTTAAGTTGCTTCACAACGTAACTGCAACATTGTTACCTCACAACGTAACTACAACATTGTAATAAGTTACTTCACAACGTAACTACAACATTGTTACTGCACAACGTAACTACAACATTGTTTTAAGTTACTTCGCAACGTAACTACAACATTGTTACCTCACAACGTAACTACAACATTGTTTTAAGTTGCTTCACAACGTAACTACAACATTGTTACCTCACAACATAACTACAACATTGTTTTAAGTTGCTTCACAACGTATCTACAACATTGTTACCTCACAACGTATCTACAACATTGATACCTCACAACGTAACTACAACATTGTTTTAAGTTACTTCACAACATACCTACAACATTGTTACCTCACAACGTAACTACAACATTGTTACTTCACAACGTAACTACAACATTGTTACTTCACAACGTAACTACAACATTGTTACTTCACAACGTAACTACAACATTGTTACTTCACAATGTAACTACAACATTGTTACTTCACAACGTAACTACAACATTGTTTTAAGTTGCTTCACAACGTAACTACAACATTGTTTTAAGTTGGTTCACAACGTAACTACAACATTGTTACTAAACGTAGCTACAACATTGTTTTAAGTTGCTTCACAACGTAACTACAACATTGTTACTTCACAACGTAACTACAACATTATTACTTCACAACGTAACTACAACATTGTTACTTCACAACGTAACTACAACATTGTTACTTCACAACGTAACTGCAACATTGTTACTTCACAACGTAATTACAACATTGTTACTTCACAACGTAACTACAACATTGTTTTAAGTTGCTTCACAACGTAAATACAACATTGTTTTAAGTTGCTTCACAACGTAAATACAACATTGTTTTAAGTTGCTTCACAACGTAAATACAACATTGTTTTAAGTTGCTTCACAACGTAACTGCAACATTGTTTTAAGTTGCTTCACAACGTAACTACAACATTGTTTTAAGTTGCTTCACAACGTAACTACAACATTGTTTTAAGTTGCTTTACAACATAACTACAACATTGTTTTAAGTTGCTTCACAGCGTAACTACAACATTGTTTTAAGTTGCTTCACAACATAACTACAACATTGTTACTTCACAATGTAACTACAACATTGTTACTTCACAACGTAACTACAACATTGTTACTTCAGAACGTAACTACAACATTGTTTCTTCACAACGTAACTACAACATTGTTACTTCACAACGTAACTACAACATTGTTGCTTCACAACGTAACTACAACATTGTTACTTCACAACGTAACTACAACATTGTTGCTTCACAACGTAGCTACAACATTGTTACTTTACAATGTAACTACAGCATTGTTTTTAAGTTGCTACACAACGTATCTACAACATTGTTTTAAGTTGCTACACAACGTAACTACAGCATTGTTTTAAGTTGCTACACAACGTAACTACAACATTGTTATTTTGCAACGTAACTACAACATTGTTAATTTACAACGTAACTACAACATTGTTACTTCACAACGTAACTACAACATTGTTACTTCACAACGTAACTACAACATTGTTACTTCACAACGTAACTACAACATTGTTACTTCACAACGTAACTACAACATTGTTACTTCACAACGTAACTACAACAATTTTTTAAGTTGCTTCACAACATAACTACAACATTGTTACTTCACAACGTAACTACAACATTGTTTTAAGTTGCTTCACAACGTAACTACAACATTGATACCTCACAACGTAACTACAACATTGTTACTTCACAACGTAACTACAACATTGTTACTTCACAACGTAACTACAACATTGTTACTTCACAAGGTAACTACAACATTGTTACTTCACAAGGTAACTACAACATTGTTACTTCACAACGTAACTACAACATTGTTTTAAGTTACTTCACAATTAACTACAACATTGTTACCTCACAACGTAACTACAACATTGTTTTAAGTTACTTCACAACGTAACTACAACATTGTTACTTTACAACGTAACTACAACATTGTTTTAAGTTACTTCACAACGTAACTACAACATTGTTTTAAGTTACTTCACAACGTAACTACAACATTGTTACCTTACAACGTAACTACAACATTGTTTTAAGTTGCTTCACAATGTAACTACAACATTGTTTTAAGTTGCTTCACAACGTAACTACAACATTGTTTTAAGTTGCTTCACAACGTAACTACAACATTGTTTTAAGTTGCTTCACAACGTAACTACAACATTGTTTTAAGTTGCTGCACAACGTAACAACAACATTGTTTTAAGTTGCTTCACAATGTAACTGCAACATTGTTACCTCACAACGTAACTACAACATTGTTTAAAGTTACTTCACAACGTAACTACAACATTGTTACTTTACAACGTAACTACAACATTGTTACTTTACAACGTAACTACAACATTGTTTTAAGTTACTTCACAACGTAACTACAACATTGTTACCTCACAACATAATTACAACATTGTTTTAAGTTGCTTCACAACGTAACTGCAACATTGTTACCCCACAACGTAACTACAACATTGTTTTAAGTTGCTTCACAACGTAACTACAACATTGTTTTAAGTTGCTTCACAACGTAACTACAACATTGTTTTAAGTTACTTCACAACGTAACTACAACATTGTTACTTCACAACGTAACTACAACATTGTTTTTAGTTACTTCACAACTTAACTACAACATTGTTACCTCACAACGTAACTACAACATTGTTTTAAGTTGCTTCACAATGTAACTACAATATTGTTTTAAGTTGCTTCACAACGTAACTACAACATTGTTTTAAGTTGCTTCATAACGTAACTACAACATTAGTGCTTCACGACGTAAATGCCACATCGTTGCTTCACAACGTAACTACAACATTGTTTTAAGTTGCTACACAACGTAACTACAGCATTGTTTTAAGTTGCTACACAACGTAACGACAACATTGTTACTTCACAACGTAACTACAACATTGTTTTAAGGTGCTTCACAACGTAAATACAACATTGTTTTAAGTTGCTTCACAACGTAAATACAATATTGTTTTAAGTTGCTTCACAACGTAACTGCAACATTGTTTTAAGTTGCTTCACAACGTAACTACAACATTGTTTTAAGTTGCTTCACAACGTAACTATAACATTGTTTTAAGTTGCTTTACAACGTAACTACAACATTCTTTTAAGTTGCTTCACAGCGTAACTACAACATTGTTTTAAGTTGCTTCACAACATAACTACAACATTGTTACTTCACAACGTAACTACAACATTGTTTTAAATTGCTTCACAACATAACTACAACATTGTTACTTCACAACGTAACTACAACATTGTTTTAAGTTGCTTCACAACGTAACTACAACATTGCTTTAAGTTGCTTCACAACGTAACTACATCATTGTTACTTAACATAACTACAACATTGTTTTAAGTTACTTCACAACGTAACTACAACATTGTTTTAAGTTACTTCACAACGTAACTACAACATTGTTACTTTACAACGTAACTACAACATTGTTTTAAGTTACTTCACAACGTAACTACAACATTGTTTTAAGTTACTTCACAACGTAACTACAACATTGTTACCTTACAACGTAACTACAACATTGTTTTAAGTTGCTTCACAATGTAACTACAACATTGTTTTAAGTTGCTTCACAACGTAACTACAACATTGTTTTAAGTTGCTTCACAACGTAACTACAACATTGTTTTAAGTTGCTTCACAACGTAACTACAACATTGTTTTAAGTTGCTGCACAACGTAACAACAACATTGTTTTAAGTTGCTTCACAATGTAACTGCAACATTGTTACCTCACAACGTAACTACAACATTGTTTAAAGTTACTTCACAACGTAACTACAACATTGTTACTTTACAACGTAACTACAACATTGTTTTAAGTTACTTCACAACGTAACTACAACATTGTTACCTCACAACATAATTACAACATTGTTTTAAGTTGCTTCACAACGTAACTGCAACATTGTTACCCCACAACGTAACTACAACATTGTTTTAAGTTGCTTCACAACGTAACTACAACATTGTTTTAAGTTGCTTCACAACGTAACTACAACATTGTTTTAAGTTACTTCACAACGTAACTACAACATTGTTACTTCACAACGTAACTACAACATTGTTTTTAGTTACTTCACAACTTAACTACAACATTGTTACCTCACAACGTAACTACAACATTGTTTTAAGTTGCTTCACAATGTAACTACAATATTGTTTTAAGTTGCTTCACAACGTAACTACAACATTGTTTTAAGTTGCTTCATAACGTAACTACAACATTGTTGCTTCACAACGTAAATGCCACATCGTTGCTTCACAACGTAACTACAACATTGTTTTAAGTTGCTACACAACGTAACTACAGCATTGTTTTAAGTTGCTACACAACGTAACGACAACATTGTTACTTCACAACGTAACTACAACATTGTTTTAAGGTGCTTCACAACGTAAATACAACATTGTTTTAAGTTGCTTCACAACGTAAATACAACATTGTTTTAAGTTGCTTCACAACGTAACTGCAACATTGTTTTAAGTTGCTTCACAACGTAACTACAACATTGTTTTAAGTTGCTTCACAACGTAACTACAACATTGTTTTAAGTTGCTTTACAACGTAACTACAACATTCTTTTAAGTTGCTTCACAGCGTAACTACAACATTGTTTTAAGTTGCTTCACAACATAACTACAACATTGTTACTTCACAACGTAACTACAACATTGTTTTAAATTGCTTCACAACATAACTACAACATTGTTACTTCACAACGTAACTACAACATTGTTTTAAGTTGCTTCACAACGTAACTACAACATTGCTTTAAGTTGCTTCACAACGTAACTACATCATTGTTACTTAACATAACTACAACATTGTTTTAAGTTGCTTCACAACGTAACTTCAACATTGTTGCTTCACAACGTAACTACAACATTGTTGCTTCGCAACGTAACTACAACATTGTTGCTTCACAACGTAACTACAACATTGTTGCTTCACAACGTAACTACAACATTGTTGCTTCACAACGTAACTACAACATTGTTGCTTCACAACGTAACTACAACATTGTTGCTTCACAACGTAACTACAACATTGTTGCTTCACAACGTAACTACAACATTGTTGCTTCCCAAAGTAACTACAACATTGTTGCTTCGCAACGTAACTACAACATTGTTGCTTCGCAACGTAACTACAACATTGTTGCTTCGCAACGTAACTACAACATTGTTGCTTCACAACGTAACTACAACATTGTTACTTCACAATGTCACTACAATGTTACTATACAACGTCACTACAATGTTACTTCACAACGTAACTACAACATTGATACTTCACAAAGTAACTACAACATTGTTACTTCACAACGTAACTACGACATTGTTTCTTCACAACGTAACTACAACATTGTTACTTCACAACCTAACTACAACATTGTTACTTCACAACCTAACTACAACATTGTTACTTCACAACCTAACTACAACATTGTTACTTCACAACATAACTACAACATTGTTACTTCACAACGTAACTACAACATTGTTACTTCACAATGTAACTACAACATTGTTTTAAGTTGCTTCACAATGTAACTACAACATTGTTTTAAGTTGCTACATTGTTACTTCACAACGTAACTACAACATTGTTGCTTCACAACGTGACTACAGCATTGTTGCTTCACAACGTAACTACAACATTGTTGCTTCACAACGTAACTACAACATTGTTGCTTCACAACGTAACTACAACATTGTTACTTCACAACGTAACTACAACATTGTTTTAAGTTGCTTCACAACGTAACTACAACATTGTTTTAAGTTGCTTCACAACGTTACTACAACATTGTTTTAAGTTGCTTCACAACGTAACTACAACATTGTTTTAAGTTGCTTCACAACGTAACTACAACATTGTTGCTTCACAACGTAACTACAACATTGTTACTTCACAATGTCACTACAATGTTACTATACAACGTCACTACAATGTTACTTCACAACGTAACTACAACATTGTTACTTCACAAAGTAACTACAACATTGTTACTTCACAACGTAACTACGACATTGTTTCTTCACAACGTAACTACAACATTGTTACTTCATAACGTAACTACAACATTGTTACTTCACAACATAACTACAACATTGTTACTTCACAACATAACTACAACATTGTTACTTCACAACCTAACTACAACATTGTTACTTCACAACATAACTACAACATTGTTACTTCACAACGTAACTACAAAATTGTTACTTCACAATGTAACTACAACATTGTTTTAAGTTGCTTCACAATGTAACTACAACATTGTTTTAAGTTGCTACATTGTTACTTCACAACGTAACTACAACATTGTTGCTTCACAACGTGACTACAGCATTGTTGCTTCACAACGTAACTACAACATTGTTGCTTCACAACGTAACTACAGCATTGTTGCTTCACAACGTAACTACAACATTGTTGCTTCACAACGTAACTACAACATTGTTGCTTCACAACGTAACTACAACATTGTTGCTTCACAACGTAACTACAACATTGTTACTTCACAACGTAACTACAACATTGTTGCTTCACAACGTAACTACAACATTGTTACTTCACAATGTAACTACAACATCGTTACTTCACAACGTAACTACAACATTGTTACTTCACAACGTAACTACAACATTGTTTTAAGTTGCTACACAACGAAACTACAACATTGATACTTCACTACGTATCTACAACATTGTTACTTCACAACGTAACTACGATATTGTTACTTCACAATGTAACTACAACATTGTTTCAACACAACGTAACTACAACATTGTTACTTCACAACGTAACTACAACATTGTTACTTCACAATGTAAATACAACATTGTTTCTTTACAACGTAACTACAACATTGTTACTTCACAACGTAACTACAACATTGTTACTAAACGTAACTGCAACATTGTTTTAAGTTGCTTCACAACGTAACTACAACATTGTTACTTCACAACATAACTACAACATTGTTAGTTCACAACGTAACTACAACATTGTTACCTCACAACGTAACTACAACATTGTTACTTCACAACGTAAATACAACATTGTTTCTTCACAACGTAACTACAACATTGTTACTTCACAACGTAACTACAACATTGTTACTTAACAACGTAACTACAACATTGTTTTAAGTTACTTCACAACGTAACTACAACATTGTTACTTTACAACGTAACTACAACATTGTTTTAAGTTACTTCACAACGTAACTACAACATTGTTTTAAGTTACTTCACAACGTAACTACAACATTGTTACCTTACAACGTAACTACAACATTGTTTTAAGTTGCTTCACAATGTAACTACAACATTGTTTTAAGTTGCTTCACAACGTAACTACAACATTGTTTTAAGTTGCTTCACAACGTAACTACAACATTGTTTTAAGTTGCTTCACAACGTAACTACAACATTGTTTTAAGTTGCTGCACAACGTAACAACAACATTGTTTTAAGTTGCTTCACAATGTAACTGCAACATTGTTACCTCACAACGTAACTACAACATTGTTTAAAGTTACTTCACAACGTAACTACAACATTGTTACTTTACAACGTAACTACAACATTGTTACTTTACAACGTAACTACAACATTGTTTTAAGTTACTTCACAACGTAACTACAACATTGTTACCTCACAACATAATTACAACATTGTTTTAAGTTGCTTCACAACGTAACTGCAACATTGTTACCCCACAACGTAACTACAACATTGTTTTAAGTTGCTTCACAACGTAACTACAACATTGTTTTAAGTTGCTTCACAACGTAACTACAACATTGTTTTAAGTTACTTCACAACGTAACTACAACATTGTTACTTCACAACGTAACTACAACATTGTTTTTAGTTACTTCACAACTTAACTACAACATTGTTACCTCACAACGTAACTACAACATTGTTTTAAGTTGCTTCACAATGTAACTACAATATTGTTTTAAGTTGCTTCACAACGTAACTACAACATTGTTTTAAGTTGCTTCATAACGTAACTACAACATTAGTGCTTCACGACGTAAATGCCACATCGTTGCTTCACAACGTAACTACAACATTGTTTTAAGTTGCTACACAACGTAACTACAGCATTGTTTTAAGTTGCTACACAACGTAACGACAACATTGTTACTTCACAACGTAACTACAACATTGTTTTAAGGTGCTTCACAACGTAAATACAACATTGTTTTAAGTTGCTTCACAACGTAAATACAACATTGTTTTAAGTTGCTTCACAACGTAACTGCAACATTGTTTTAAGTTGCTTCACAACGTAACTACAACATTGTTTTAAGTTGCTTCACAACGTAACTATAACATTGTTTTAAGTTGCTTTACAACGTAACTACAACATTCTTTTAAGTTGCTTCACAGCGTAACTACAACATTGTTTTAAGTTGCTTCACAACATAACTACAACATTGTTACTTCACAACGTAACTACAACATTGTTTTAAATTGCTTCACAACATAACTACAACATTGTTACTTCACAACGTAACTACAACATTGTTTTAAGTTGCTTCACAACGTAACTACAACATTGCTTTAAGTTGCTTCACAACGTAACTACATCATTGTTACTTAACATAACTACAACATTGTTTTAAGTTACTTCACAACGTAACTACAACATTGTTTTAAGTTACTTCACAACGTAACTACAACATTGTTACTTTACAACGTAACTACAACATTGTTTTAAGTTACTTCACAACGTAACTACAACATTGTTTTAAGTTACTTCACAACGTAACTACAACATTGTTACCTTACAACGTAACTACAACATTGTTTTAAGTTGCTTCACAATGTAACTACAACATTGTTTTAAGTTGCTTCACAACGTAACTACAACATTGTTTTAAGTTGCTTCACAACGTAACTACAACATTGTTTTAAGTTGCTTCACAACGTAACTACAACATTGTTTTAAGTTGCTGCACAACGTAACAACAACATTGTTTTAAGTTGCTTCACAATGTAACTGCAACATTGTTACCTCACAACGTAACTACAACATTGTTTAAAGTTACTTCACAACGTAACTACAACATTGTTACTTTACAACGTAACTACAACATTGTTTTAAGTTACTTCACAACGTAACTACAACATTGTTACCTCACAACATAATTACAACATTGTTTTAAGTTGCTTCACAACGTAACTGCAACATTGTTACCCCACAACGTAACTACAACATTGTTTTAAGTTGCTTCACAACGTAACTACAACATTGTTTTAAGTTGCTTCACAACGTAACTACAACATTGTTTTAAGTTACTTCACAACGTAACTACAACATTGTTACTTCACAACGTAACTACAACATTGTTTTTAGTTACTTCACAACTTAACTACAACATTGTTACCTCACAACGTAACTACAACATTGTTTTAAGTTGCTTCACAATGTAACTACAATATTGTTTTAAGTTGCTTCACAACGTAACTACAACATTGTTTTAAGTTGCTTCATAACGTAACTACAACATTGTTGCTTCACAACGTAAATGCCACATCGTTGCTTCACAACGTAACTACAACATTGTTTTAAGTTGCTACACAACGTAACTACAGCATTGTTTTAAGTTGCTACACAACGTAACGACAACATTGTTACTTCACAACGTAACTACAACATTGTTTTAAGGTGCTTCACAACGTAAATACAACATTGTTTTAAGTTGCTTCACAACGTAAATACAACATTGTTTTAAGTTGCTTCACAACGTAACTGCAACATTGTTTTAAGTTGCTTCACAACGTAACTACAACATTGTTTTAAGTTGCTTCACAACGTAACTACAACATTGTTTTAAGTTGCTTTACAACGTAACTACAACATTCTTTTAAGTTGCTTCACAGCGTAACTACAACATTGTTTTAAGTTGCTTCACAACATAACTACAACATTGTTACTTCACAATGTAACTACAACATTGTTTTAAGTTGCTTCACAACGTAACTACAACATTGTTTTAAGTTGCTTCACAACGTTACTACAACATTGTTTTAAGTTGCTTCACAACGTAACTACAACATTGTTTTAAGTTGCTTCACAACGTAACTACAACATTGTTGCTTCACAACGTAACTACAACATTGTTACTTCACAATGTCACTACAATGTTACTATACAACGTCACTACAATGTTACTTCACAACGTAACTACAACATTGTTACTTCACAAAGTAACTACAACATTGTTACTTCACAACGTAACTACGACATTGTTTCTTCACAACGTAACTACAACATTGTTACTTCATAACGTAACTACAACATTGTTACTTCACAACATAACTACAACATTGTTACTTCACAACATAACTACAACATTGTTACTTCACAACCTAACTACAACATTGTTACTTCACAACATAACTACAACATTGTTACTTCACAACGTAACTACAAAATTGTTACTTCACAATGTAACTACAACATTGTTTTAAGTTGCTTCACAATGTAACTACAACATTGTTTTAAGTTGCTACATTGTTACTTCACAACGTAACTACAACATTGTTGCTTCACAACGTGACTACAGCATTGTTGCTTCACAACGTAACTACAACATTGTTGCTTCACAACGTAACTACAGCATTGTTGCTTCACAACGTAACTACAACATTGTTGCTTCACAACGTAACTACAACATTGTTGCTTCACAACGTAACTACAACATTGTTGCTTCACAACGTAACTACAACATTGTTACTTCACAACGTAACTACAACATTGTTGCTTCACAACGTAACTACAACATTGTTACTTCACAATGTAACTACAACATCGTTACTTCACAACGTAACTACAACATTGTTACTTCACAACGTAACTACAACATTGTTTTAAGTTGCTACACAACGAAACTACAACATTGATACTTCACTACGTATCTACAACATTGTTACTTCACAACGTAACTACGATATTGTTACTTCACAATGTAACTACAACATTGTTTCAACACAACGTAACTACAACATTGTTACTTCACAACGTAACTACAACATTGTTACTTCACAATGTAAATACAACATTGTTTCTTTACAACGTAACTACAACATTGTTACTTCACAACGTAACTACAACATTGTTACTAAACGTAACTGCAACATTGTTTTAAGTTGCTTCACAACGTAACTACAACATTGTTACTTCACAACATAACTACAACATTGTTAGTTCACAACGTAACTACAACATTGTTACCTCACAACGTAACTACAACATTGTTACTTCACAACGTAAATACAACATTGTTTCTTCACAACGTAACTACAACATTGTTACTTCACAACGTAACTACAACATTGTTACTTAACAACGTAACTACAACATTGTTTTAAGTTGCTTCACAACGTAACTGCAACATTGTTACCTCACAACGTAACTACAACATTGTAATAAGTTACTTCACAACGTAACTACAACATTGTTACTGCACAACGTAACTACAACATTGTTTTAAGTTGCTTCACAACGTAACTACAACATTGTTTTAAGTTGCTTTACAACGTAACTACAACATTCTTTAAAGTTGCTTCACAGCGTAACTACAACATTGTTTTAAGTTGCTTCACAACATAACTACAACATTGTTACTTCACAACGTAACTACAACATTGTTTTAAATTGCTTCACAACATAACTACAACATTGTTACTTCACAACGTAACTACAACATTGTTTTAAGTTGCTTCACAACGTAACTACAACATTGCTTTAAGTTGCTTCACAATGTAACTACATCATTGTTACTTAACATAACTACAACATTGTTTTAAGTTGCTTCACAACGTAACTTCAACATTGTTGCTTCACAACGTAACTACAACATTGTTGCTTCGCAACGTAACTACAACATTGTTGCTTCACAACGTAACTACAACATTGTTGCTTCACAACGTAACTACAACATTGTTGCTTCACAACGTAACTACAACATTGTTGCTTCACAACGTAACTACAACATTGTTGCTTCACAACGTAACTACAACATTGTTGCTTCACAACGTAACTACAACATTGTTGCTTCCCAAAGTAACTACAACATTGTTGCTTTGCAAAGTAACTACAACATTGTTGCTTCGCAACGTAACTACAACATTGTTGCTTCGCAACGTAACTACAACATTGTTGCTTCACAACGTAACTACAACATTGTTACTTCACAATGTCACTACAATGTTACTATACAACGTCACTACAATGTTACTTCACAACGTAACTACAACATTGTTACTTCACAAAGTAACTACAACATTGTTACTTCACAACGTAACTACGACATTGTTTCTTCACAACGTAACTACAACATTGTTTCTTCACAACGTAACTACAACATTGTTACTTCATAACGTAACTACAACATTGTTACTTCACAACATAACTACAACATTGTTACTTCACAACATAACTACAACATTGTTACTTCACAACCTAACTACAACATTGTTACTTCACAACCTAACTACAACATTGTTACTTCACAACCTAACTACAACATTGTTACTTCACAACATAACTACAACATTGTTACTTCACAACGTAACTACAACATTGTTACTTCACAATGTAACTACAACATTGTTTTAAGTTGCTTCACAATGTAACTACAACATTGTTTTAAGTTGCTACATTGTTACTTCACAACGTAACTACAACATTGTTGCTTCACAACGTGACAACAGCATTGTTGCTTCACAACGTAACTACAACATTGTTGCTTCACAACGTAACTACAACATTGTTGCTTCACAACGTAACTACAACATTGTTACTTCACAACGTAACTACAACATTGTTTCTTCACAACGTAACTACAACATTGTTACTTCACAACGTAACTACAACATTGTTTCTTCACAACGTAACTACAACATTGTTACTTCACAACGTAACTAAAACATTGTTACTTCACAACGTAAATACAACATTGTTTCTTCACAACGTAACTACAACATTGTTACTTCACAACGTAACTACAACATTGTTACTTAACAACGTAACTACAACATTGTTTTAAGTTACTTCACAACGTAACTACAACATTGTTACTTTACAACGTAACTACAACATTGTTTTAAGTTACTTCACAACGTAACTACAACATTGTTTTAAGTTACTTCACAACGTAACTACAACATTGTTACCTTACAACGTAACTACAACATTGTTTTAAGTTGCTTCACAATGTAACTACAACATTGTTTTAAGTTGCTTCACAACGTAACTACAACATTGTTTTAAGTTGCTTCACAACGTAACTACAACATTGTTTTAAGTTGCTTCACAACGTAACTACAACATTGTTTTAAGTTGCTGCACAACGTAACAACAACATTGTTTTAAGTTGCTTCACAATGTAACTGCAACATTGTTACCTCACAACGTAACTACAACATTGTTTAAAGTTACTTCACAACGTAACTACAACATTGTTACTTTACAACGTAACTACAACATTGTTACTTTACAACGTAACTACAACATTGTTTTAAGTTACTTCACAACGTAACTACAACATTGTTACCTCACAACATAATTACAACATTGTTTTAAGTTGCTTCACAACGTAACTGCAACATTGTTACCCCACAACGTAACTACAACATTGTTTTAAGTTGCTTCACAACGTAACTACAACATTGTTTTAAGTTGCTTCACAACGTAACTACAACATTGTTTTAAGTTACTTCACAACGTAACTACAACATTGTTACTTCACAACGTAACTACAACATTGTTTTTAGTTACTTCACAACTTAACTACAACATTGTTACCTCACAACGTAACTACAACATTGTTTTAAGTTGCTTCACAATGTAACTACAATATTGTTTTAAGTTGCTTCACAACGTAACTACAACATTGTTTTAAGTTGCTTCATAACGTAACTACAACATTAGTGCTTCACGACGTAAATGCCACATCGTTGCTTCACAACGTAACTACAACATTGTTTTAAGTTGCTACACAACGTAACTACAGCATTGTTTTAAGTTGCTACACAACGTAACGACAACATTGTTACTTCACAACGTAACTACAACATTGTTTTAAGGTGCTTCACAACGTAAATACAACATTGTTTTAAGTTGCTTCACAACGTAAATACAACATTGTTTTAAGTTGCTTCACAACGTAACTGCAACATTGTTTTAAGTTGCTTCACAACGTAACTACAACATTGTTTTAAGTTGCTTCACAACGTAACTATAACATTGTTTTAAGTTGCTTTACAACGTAACTACAACATTCTTTTAAGTTGCTTCACAGCGTAACTACAACATTGTTTTAAGTTGCTTCACAACATAACTACAACATTGTTACTTCACAACGTAACTACAACATTGTTTTAAATTGCTTCACAACATAACTACAACATTGTTACTTCACAACGTAACTACAACATTGTTTTAAGTTGCTTCACAACGTAACTACAACATTGCTTTAAGTTGCTTCTCAACGTAACTACATCATTGTTACTTAACATAACTACAACATTGTTTTAAGTTACTTCACAACGTAACTACAACATTGTTTTAAGTTACTTCACAACGTAACTACAACATTGTTACTTTACACCGTAACTACAACATTGTTTTAAGTTACTTCACAACGTAACTACAACATTGTTTTAAGTTACTTCACAACGTAACTACAACATTGTTACCTTACAACGTAACTACAACATTGTTTTAAGTTGCTTCACAATGTAACTACAACATTGTTTTAAGTTGCTTCACAACGTAACTACAACATTGTTTTAAGTTGCTTCACAACGTAACTACAACATTGTTTTAAGTTGCTTCACAACGTAACTACAACATTGTTTTAAGTTGCTGCACAACGTAACAACAACATTGTTTTAAGTTGCTTCACAATGTAACTGCAACATTGTTACCTCACAACGTAACTACAACATTGTTTAAAGTTACTTCACAACGTAACTACAACATTGTTACTTTACAACGTAACTACAACATTGTTTTAAGTTACTTCACAACGTAACTACAACATTGTTACCTCACAACATAATTACAACATTGTTTTAAGTTGCTTCACAACGTAACTGCAACATTGTTACCCCACAACGTAACTACAACATTGTTTTAAGTTGCTTCACAACGTAACTACAACATTGTTTTAAGTTGCTTCACAACGTAACTACAACATTGTTTTAAGTTACTTCACAACGTAACTACAACATTGTTACTTCACAACGTAACTACAACATTGTTTTTAGTTACTTCACAACTTAACTACAACATTGTTACCTCACAACGTAACTACAACATTGTTTTAAGTTGCTTCACAATGTAACTACAATATTGTTTTAAGTTGCTTCACAACGTAACTACAACATTGTTTTAAGTTGCTTCATAACGTAACTACAACATTGTTGCTTCACAACGTAAATGCCACATCGTTGCTTCACAACGTAACTACAACATTGTTTTAAGTTGCTACACAACGTAACTACAGCATTGTTTTAAGTTGCTACACAACGTAACGACAACATTGTTACTTCACAACGTAACTACAACATTGTTTTAAGGTGCTTCACAACGTAAATACAACATTGTTTTAAGTTGCTTCACAACGTAAATACAACATTGTTTTAAGTTGCTTCACAACGTAACTGCAACATTGTTTTAAGTTGCTTCACAACGTAACTACAACATTGTTTTAAGTTGCTTCACAACGTAACTACAACATTGTTTTAAGTTGCTTTACAACGTAACTACAACATTCTTTTAAGTTGCTTCACAGCGTAACTACAACATTGTTTTAAGTTGCTTCACAACATAACTACAACATTGTTACTTCACAACGTAACTACAACATTGTTTTAAATTGCTTCACAACATAACTACAACATTGTTACTTCACAACGTAACTACAACATTGTTTTAAGTTGCTTCACAACGTAACTACAACATTGCTTTAAGTTGCTTCACAACGTAACTACATCATTGTTACTTAACATAACTACAACATTGTTTTAAGTTGCTTCACAACGTAACTTCAACATTGTTGCTTCACAACGTAACTACAACATTGTTGCTTCGCAACGTAACTACAACATTGTTGCTTCACAACGTAACTACAACATTGTTGCTTCACAACGTAACTACAACATTGTTGCTTCACAACGTAACTACAACATTGTTGCTTCACAACGTAACTACAACATTGTTGCTTCACAACGTAACTACAACATTGTTGCTTCACAACGTAACTACAACATTGTTGCTTCCCAAAGTAACTACAACATTGTTGCTTCGCAACGTAACTACAACATTGTTGCTTCGCAACGTAACTACAACATTGTTGCTTCGCAACGTAACTACAACATTGTTGCTTCACAACGTAACTACAACATTGTTACTTCACAATGTCACTACAATGTTACTATACAACGTCACTACAATGTTACTTCACAACGTAACTACAACATTGATACTTCACAAAGTAACTACAACATTGTTACTTCACAACGTAACTACGACATTGTTTCTTCACAACGTAACTACAACATTGTTACTTCACAACCTAACTACAACATTGTTACTTCACAACCTAACTACAACATTGTTACTTCACAACCTAACTACAACATTGTTACTTCACAACATAACTACAACATTGTTACTTCACAACGTAACTACAACATTGTTACTTCACAATGTAACTACAACATTGTTTTAAGTTGCTTCACAATGTAACTACAACATTGTTTTAAGTTGCTACATTGTTACTTCACAACGTAACTACAACATTGTTGCTTCACAACGTGACTACAGCATTGTTGCTTCACAACGTAACTACAACATTGTTGCTTCACAACGTAACTACAACATTGTTGCTTCACAACGTAACTACAACATTGTTACTTCACAACGTAACTACAACATTGTTTTAAGTTGCTTCACAACGTAACTACAACATTGTTTTAAGTTGCTTCACAACGTTACTACAACATTGTTTTAAGTTGCTTCACAACGTAACTACAACATTGTTTTAAGTTGCTTCACAACGTAACTACAACATTGTTGCTTCACAACGTAACTACAACATTGTTACTTCACAATGTCACTACAATGTTACTATACAACGTCACTACAATGTTACTTCACAACGTAACTACAACATTGTTACTTCACAAAGTAACTACAACATTGTTACTTCACAACGTAACTACGACATTGTTTCCTCACAACGTAACTACAACATTGTTACTTCATAACGTAACTACAACATTGTTACTTCACAACATAACTACAACATTGTTACTTCACAACATAACTACAACATTGTTACTTCACAACCTAACTACAACATTGTTACTTCACAACATAACTACAACATTGTTACTTCACAACGTAACTACAAAATTGTTACTTCACAATGTAACTACAACATTGTTTTAAGTTGCTTCACAATGTAACTACAACATTGTTTTAAGTTGCTACATTGTTACTTCACAACGTAACTACAACATTGTTGCTTCACAACGTGACTACAGCATTGTTGCTTCACAACGTAACTACAACATTGTTGCTTCACAACGTAACTACAGCATTGTTGCTTCACAACGTAACTACAACATTGTTGCTTCACAACGTAACTACAACATTGTTGCTTCACAACGTAACTACAACATTGTTGCTTCACAACGTAACTACAACATTGTTACTTCACAACGTAACTACAACATTGTTGCTTCACAACGTAACTACAACATTGTTACTTCACAATGTAACTACAACATCGTTACTTCACAACGTAACTACAACATTGTTACTTCACAACGTAACTACAACATTGTTTTAAGTTGCTACACAACGAAACTACAACATTGATACTTCACTACGTATCTACAACATTGTTACTTCACAACGTAACTACGATATTGTTACTTCACAATGTAACTACAACATTGTTTCAACACAACGTAACTACAACATTGTTACTTCACAACGTAACTACAACATTGTTACTTCACAATGTAAATACAACATTGTTTCTTTACAACGTAACTACAACATTGTTACTTCACAACGTAACTACAACATTGTTACTAAACGTAACTGCAACATTGTTTTAAGTTGCTTCACAACGTAACTACAACATTGTTACTTCACAACATAACTACAACATTGTTAGTTCACAACGTAACTACAACATTGTTACCTCACAACGTAACTACAACATTGTTACTTCACAACGTAAATACAACATTGTTTCTTCACAACGTAACTACAACATTGTTACTTCACAACGTAACTACAACATTGTTACTTAACAACGTAACTACAACATTGTTTTAAGTTGCTTCACAACGTAACTGCAACATTGTTACCTCACAACGTAACTACAACATTGTAATAAGTTACTTCACAACGTAACTACAACATTGTTACTGCACAACGTAACTACAACATTGTTTTAAGTTGCTTCACAACGTAACTACAACATTGTTTTAAGTTGCTTTACAACGTAACTACAACATTCTTTAAAGTTGCTTCACAGCGTAACTACAACATTGTTTTAAGTTGCTTCACAACATAACTACAACATTGTTACTTCACAACGTAACTACAACATTGTTTTAAATTGCTTCACAACATAACTACAACATTGTTACTTCACAACGTAACTACAACATTGTTTTAAGTTGCTTCACAACGTAACTACAACATTGCTTTAAGTTGCTTCACAATGTAACTACATCATTGTTACTTAACATAACTACAACATTGTTTTAAGTTGCTTCACAACGTAACTTCAACATTGTTGCTTCACAACGTAACTACAACATTGTTGCTTCGCAACGTAACTACAACATTGTTGCTTCACAACGTAACTACAACATTGTTGCTTCACAACGTAACTACAACATTGTTGCTTCACAACGTAACTACAACATTGTTGCTTCACAACGTAACTACAACATTGTTGCTTCACAACGTAACTACAACATTGTTGCTTCACAACGTAACTACAACATTGTTGCTTCCCAAAGTAACTACAACATTGTTGCTTTGCAAAGTAACTACAACATTGTTGCTTCGCAACGTAACTACAACATTGTTGCTTCGCAACGTAACTACAACATTGTTGCTTCACAACGTAACTACAACATTGTTGCTTCACAACGTAACTACAACATTGTTGCTTCCCAAAGTAACTACAACATTGTTGCTTCGCAACGTAACTACAACATTGTTGCTTCGCAACGTAACTACAACATTGTTGCTTCGCAACGTAACTACAACATTGTTGCTTCACAACGTAACTACAACATTGTTACTTCACAATGTCACTACAATGTTACTATACAACGTCACTACAATGTTACTTCACAACGTAACTACAACATTGATACTTCACAAAGTAACTACAACATTGTTACTTCACAACGTAACTACGACATTGTTTCTTCACAACGTAACTACAACATTGTTACTTCACAACCTAACTACAACATTGTTACTTCACAACCTAACTACAACATTGTTACTTCACAACCTAACTACAACATTGTTACTTCACAACATAACTACAACATTGTTACTTCACAACGTAACTACAACATTGTTACTTCACAATGTAACTACAACATTGTTTTAAGTTGCTTCACAATGTAACTACAACATTGTTTTAAGTTGCTACATTGTTACTTCACAACGTAACTACAACATTGTTGCTTCACAACGTGACTACAGCATTGTTGCTTCACAACGTAACTACAACATTGTTGCTTCACAACGTAACTACAACATTGTTGCTTCACAACGTAACTACAACATTGTTACTTCACAACGTAACTACAACATTGTTTTAAGTTGCTTCACAACGTAACTACAACATTGTTTTAAGTTGCTTCACAACGTTACTACAACATTGTTTTAAGTTGCTTCACAACGTAACTACAACATTGTTTTAAGTTGCTTCACAACGTAACTACAACATTGTTGCTTCACAACGTAACTACAACATTGTTACTTCACAATGTCACTACAATGTTACTATACAACGTCACTACAATGTTACTTCACAACGTAACTACAACATTGTTACTTCACAAAGTAACTACAACATTGTTACTTCACAACGTAACTACGACATTGTTTCTTCACAACGTAACTACAACATTGTTACTTCATAACGTAACTACAACATTGTTACTTCACAACATAACTACAACATTGTTACTTCACAACATAACTACAACATTGTTACTTCACAACCTAACTACAACATTGTTACTTCACAACATAACTACAACATTGTTACTTCACAACGTAACTACAAAATTGTTACTTCACAATGTAACTACAACATTGTTTTAAGTTGCTTCACAATGTAACTACAACATTGTTTTAAGTTGCTACATTGTTACTTCACAACGTAACTACAACATTGTTGCTTCACAACGTGACTACAGCATTGTTGCTTCACAACGTAACTACAACATTGTTGCTTCACAACGTAACTACAGCATTGTTGCTTCACAACGTAACTACAACATTGTTGCTTCACAACGTAACTACAACATTGTTGCTTCACAACGTAACTACAACATTGTTGCTTCACAACGTAACTACAACATTGTTACTTCACAACGTAACTACAACATTGTTGCTTCACAACGTAACTACAACATTGTTACTTCACAATGTAACTACAACATCGTTACTTCACAACGTAACTACAACATTGTTACTTCACAACGTAACTACAACATTGTTTTAAGTTGCTACACAACGAAACTACAACATTGATACTTCACTACGTATCTACAACATTGTTACTTCACAACGTAACTACGATATTGTTACTTCACAATGTAACTACAACATTGTTTCAACACAACGTAACTACAACATTGTTACTTCACAACGTAACTACAACATTGTTACTTCACAATGTAAATACAACATTGTTTCTTTACAACGTAACTACAACATTGTTACTTCACAACGTAACTACAACATTGTTACTAAACGTAACTGCAACATTGTTTTAAGTTGCTTCACAACGTAACTACAACATTGTTACTTCACAACATAACTACAACATTGTTAGTTCACAACGTAACTACAACATTGTTACCTCACAACGTAACTACAACATTGTTACTTCACAACGTAAATACAACATTGTTTCTTCACAACGTAACTACAACATTGTTACTTCACAACGTAACTACAACATTGTTACTTAACAACGTAACTACAACATTGTTTTAAGTTGCTTCACAACGTAACTGCAACATTGTTACCTCACAACGTAACTACAACATTGTAATAAGTTACTTCACAACGTAACTACAACATTGTTACTGCACAACGTAACTACAACATTGTTTTAAGTTGCTTCACAACGTAACTACAACATTGTTTTAAGTTGCTTTACAACGTAACTACAACATTCTTTAAAGTTGCTTCACAGCGTAACTACAACATTGTTTTAAGTTGCTTCACAACATAACTACAACATTGTTACTTCACAACGTAACTACAACATTGTTTTAAATTGCTTCACAACATAACTACAACATTGTTACTTCACAACGTAACTACAACATTGTTTTAAGTTGCTTCACAACGTAACTACAACATTGCTTTAAGTTGCTTCACAATGTAACTACATCATTGTTACTTAACATAACTACAACATTGTTTTAAGTTGCTTCACAACGTAACTTCAACATTGTTGCTTCACAACGTAACTACAACATTGTTGCTTCGCAACGTAACTACAACATTGTTGCTTCACAACGTAACTACAACATTGTTGCTTCACAACGTAACTACAACATTGTTGCTTCACAACGTAACTACAACATTGTTGCTTCACAACGTAACTACAACATTGTTGCTTCACAACGTAACTACAACATTGTTGCTTCACAACGTAACTACAACATTGTTGCTTCCCAAAGTAACTACAACATTGTTGCTTTGCAAAGTAACTACAACATTGTTGCTTCGCAACGTAACTACAACATTGTTGCTTCGCAACGTAACTACAACATTGTTGCTTCACAACGTAACTACAACATTGTTACTTCACAATGTCACTACAATGTTACTATACAACGTCACTACAATGTTACTTCACAACGTAACTACAACATTGTTACTTCACAAAGTAACTACAACATTGTTACTTCACAACGTAACTACGACATTGTTGCTTCACAACGTAACTACAACATTGTTACTTCACAACGTAACTACAACATTGTTTCTTCACAACGTAACTACAACATTGTTACTTCACAACGTAACTAAAACATTGTTACTTCACAATGTAACTACAACATCGTTACTTCACAACGTAACTACAACATTGTTACTTCACAACGTAACTACAACATTGTTTTAAGTTGCTACACAACGAAACTACAACATTGATACTTCACTACGTATCTACAACATTGTTACTTCACAACGTAACTACGATATTGTTACTTCACAATGTAACTACAACATTGTTTCAACACAACGTAACTACAACATTGTTACTTCACAACGTAACTACAACATTGTTACTTCACAATGTAAATACAACATTGTTTCTTTACAACGTAACTACAACATTGTTACTTCACAACGTAACTACAACATTGTTACTAAACGTAACTGCAACATTGTTTTAAGTTGCTTCACAACGTAACTACAACATTGTTACTTCACAACATAACTACAACATTGTTAGTTCACAACGTAACTACAACATTGTTACCTCACAACGTAACTACAACATTGTTACTTCACAACGTAAATACAACATTGTTTCTTCACAACGTAACTACATTATTGTTACTTCACAACGTAACTACAACATTGTTACTTAACAACGTAACTACAACATTGTTTTAAGTTGCTTCACAACGTAACTGCAACATTGTTACCTCACAACGTAACTACAACATTGTAATAAGTTACTTCACAACGTAACTACAACATTGTTACTGCACAACGTAACTACAACATTGTTTTAAGTTACTTCACAACGTAACTACAACATTGTTACCTCACAACGTAACTACAACATTGTTTTAAGTTGCTTCACAACGTAACTACAACATTGTTACCTCACAACATAACTACAACATTGTTTTAAGTTGCTTCACAACGTATCTACAACATTGTTACCTCACAACGTATCTACAACATTGATACCTCACAACGTAACTACAACATTGTTTTAAGTTACTTCACAACATACCTACAACATTGTTACCTCACAACGTAACTACAACATTGTTACTTCACAACGTAACTACAACATTGTTACTTCACAACGTAACTACAACATTGTTACTTCACAACGTAACTACAACATTGTTACTTCACAATGTAACTACAACATTGTTACTTCACAACGTAACTACAACATTGTTTTAAGTTGCTTCACAACGTAACTACAACATTGTTTTAAGTTGGTTCACAACGTAACTACAACATTGTTACTAAACGTAGCTACAACATTGTTTTAAGTTGCTTCACAACGTAACTACAACATTGTTACTTCACAACGTAACTACAACATTATTACTTCACAACGTAACTACAACATTGTTACTTCACAACGTAACTACAACATTGTTACTTCACAACGTAACTGCAACATTGTTACTTCACAACGTAATTACAACATTGTTACTTCACAACGTAACTACAACATTGTTTTAAGTTGCTTCACAACGTAAATACAACATTGATTTAAGTTGCTTCACAACGTAAATACAACATTGTTTTAAGTTGCTTCACAACGTAAATACAACATTGTTTTAAGTTGCTTCACAACGTAACTGCAACATTGTTTTAAGTTGCTTCACAACGTAACTACAACATTGTTTTAAGTTGCTTCACAACGTAACTACAACATTGTTTTAAGTTGCTTTACAACATAACTACAACATTGTTTTAAGTTGCTTCACAGCGTAACTACAACATTGTTTTAAGTTGCTTCACAACATAACTACAACATTGTTACTTCACAACGTAACTACAACATTGTTACTTCACAACGTAACTACAACATTGTTACTTCAGAACGTAACTACAACATTGTTTCTTCACAACGTAACTACAACATTGTTACTTCACAACGTAACTACAACATTGTTGCTTCACAACGTAACTACAACATTGTTACTTCACAACGTAACTACAACATTGTTGCTTCACAACGTAGCTACAACATTGTTACTTTACAACGTAACTACAGCATTGTTTTTAAGTTGCTACACAACGTATCTACAACATTGTTTTAAGTTGCTACACAACGTAACTACAGCATTGTTTTAAGTTGCTACACAACGTAACTACAACATTGTTATTTTACAACGTAACTACAACATTGTTAATTTACAACGTAACTACAACATTGTTACTTCACAACGTAACTACAACATTGTTACTTCACAACGTAACTACAACATTGTTACTTCACAACGTAACTACAACATTGTTACTTCACAACGTAACTACAACATTGTTACTTCACAACGTAACTACAACAATTTTTTAAGTTGCTTCACAACATAACTACAACATTGTTACTTCACAACGTAACTACAACATTGTTTTAAGTTGCTTCACAACGTAACTACAACATTGATACCTCACAACGTAACTACAACATTGTTACTTCACAACGTAACTACAACATTGTTACTTCACAACGTAACTACAACATTGTTACTTCACAAGGTAACTACAACATTGTTACTTCACAAGGTAACTACAACATTGTTACTTCACAACGTAACTACAACATTGTTTTAAGTTACTTCACAATTAACTACAACATTGTTACCTCACAACGTAACTACAACATTGTTTTAAGTTACTTCACAACGTAACTACAACATTGTTACTTTACAACGTAACTACAACATTGTTTTAAGTTACTTCACAACGTAACTACAACATTGTTTTAAGTTACTTCACAACGTAACTACAACATTGTTACCTTACAACGTAACTACAACATTGTTTTAAGTTGCTTCACAATGTAACTACAACATTGTTTTAAGTTGCTTCACAACGTAACTACAACATTGTTTTAAGTTGCTTCACAACGTAACTACAACATTGTTTTAAGTTGCTTCACAACGTAACTACAACATTGTTTTAAGTTGCTGCACAACGTAACAACAACATTGTTTTAAGTTGCTTCACAATGTAACTGCAACATTGTTACCTCACAACGTAACTACAACATTGTTTAAAGTTACTTCACAACGTAACTACAACATTGTTACTTTACAACGTAACTACAACATTGTTTTAAGTTACTTCACAACGTAACTACAACATTGTTACCTCACAACATAATTACAACATTGTTTTAAGTTGCTTCACAACGTAACTGCAACATTGTTACCCCACAACGTAACTACAACATTGTTTTAAGTTGCTTCACAACGTAACTACAACATTGTTTTAAGTTACTTCACAACGTAACTACAACATTGTTACTTCACAACGTAACTACAACATTGTTTTTAGTTACTTCACAACTTAACTACAACATTGTTACCTCACAACGTAACTACAACATTGTTTTAAGTTGCTTCACAATGTAACTACAATATTGTTTTAAGTTGCTTCACAACGTAACTACAACATTGTTTTAAGTTGCTTCATAACGTAACTACAACATTAGTGCTTCACGACGTAAATGCCACATCGTTGCTTCACAACGTAACTACAACATTGTTTTAAGTTGCTACACAACGTAACTACAGCATTGTTTTAAGTTGCTACACAACGTAACGACAACATTGTTACTTCACAACGTAACTACAACATTGTTTTAAGGTGCTTCACAACGTAAATACAACATTGTTTTAAGTTGCTTCACAACGTAAATACAACATTGTTTTAAGTTGCTTCACAACGTAACTGCAACATTGTTTTAAGTTGCTTCACAACGTAACTACAACATTGTTTTAAGTTGCTTCACAACGTAACTATAACATTGTTTTAAGTTGCTTTACAACGTAACTACAACATTCTTTTAAGTTGCTTCACAGCGTAACTACAACATTGTTTTAAGTTGCTTCACAACATAACTACAACATTGTTACTTCACAACGTAACTACAACATTGTTTTAAATTGCTTCACAACATAACTACAACATTGTTACTTCACAACGTAACTACAACATTGTTTTAAGTTGCTTCACAACGTAACTACAACATTGCTTTAAGTTGCTTCACAACGTAACTACATCATTGTTACTTAACATAACTACAACATTGTTTTAAGTTACTTCACAACGTAACTACAACATTGTTTTAAGTTACTTCACAACGTAACTACAACATTGTTACTTTACAACGTAACTACAACATTGTTTTAAGTTACTTCACAACGTAACTACAACATTGTTTTAAGTTACTTCACAACGTAACTACAACATTGTTACCTTACAACGTAACTACAACATTGTTTTAAGTTGCTTCACAATGTAACTACAACATTGTTTTAAGTTGCTTCACAACGTAACTACAACATTGTTTTAAGTTGCTTCACAACGTAACTACAACATTGTTTTAAGTTGCTTCACAACGTAACTACAACATTGTTTTAAGTTGCTGCACAACGTAACAACAACATAGTTTTAAGTTGCTTCACAATGTAACTGCAACATTGTTACCTCACAACGTAACTACAACATTGTTACTTTACAACGTAACTACAACATTGTTTTAAGTTACTTCACAACGTAACTACAACATTGTTACCTCACAACATAATTACAACATTGTTTTAAGTTGCTTCACAACGTAACTGCAACATTGTTACCCCACAACGTAACTACAACATTGTTTTAAGTTGCTTCACAACGTAACTACAACATTGTTTTAAGTTGCTTCACAACGTAACTACAACATTGTTTTAAGTTACTTCACAACGTAACTACAACATTGTTACTTCACAACGTAACTACAACATTGTTTTTAGTTACTTCACAACTTAACTACAACATTGTTACCTCACAACGTAACTACAACATTGTTTTAAGTTGCTTCACAATGTAACTACAATATTGTTTTAAGTTGCTTCACAACGTAACTACAACATTGTTTTAAGTTGCTTCATATTGTAACTACAACATTGTTGCTTCACAACGTAAATGCCACATCGTTGCTTCACAACGTAACTACAACATTGTTTTAAGTTGCTACACAACGTAACTACAGCATTGTTTTAAGTTGCTACACAACGTAACGACAACATTGTTACTTCACAACGTAACTACAACATTGTTTTAAGGTGCTTCACAACGTAAATACAACATTGTTTTAAGTTGCTTCACAACGTAAATACAACATTGTTTTAAGTTGCTTCACAACGTAACTGCAACATTGTTTTAAGTTGCTTCACAACGTAACTACAACATTGTTTTAAGTTGCTTCACAACGTAACTACAACATTGTTTTAAGTTGCTTTACAACGTAACTACAACATTCTTTTAAGTTGCTTCACAGCGTAACTACAACATTGTTTTAAGTTGCTTCACAACATAACTACAACATTGTTACTTCACAACGTAACTACAACATTGTTTTAAATTGCTTCACAACATAACTACAACATTGTTACTTCACAACGTAACTACAACATTGTTTTAAGTTGCTTCACAACGTAACTACAACATTGCTTTAAGTTGCTTCACAACGTAACTACATCATTGTTACTTAACATAACTACAACATTGTTTTAAGTTGCTTCACAACGTAACTTCAACATTGTTGCTTCACAACGTAACTACAACATTGTTGCTTCGCAACGTAACTACAACATTGTTGCTTCACAACGTAACTACAACATTGTTGCTTCACAACGTAACTACAACATTGTTGCTTCACAACGTAACTACAACATTGTTGCTTCACAACGTAACTACAACATTGTTGCTTCACAACGTAACTACAACATTGTTGCTTCACAACGTAACTACAACATTGTTGCTTCCCAAAGTAACTACAACATTGTTGCTTCGCAACGTAACTACAACATTGTTGCTTCGCAACGTAACTACAACATTGTTGCTTCGCAACGTAACTACAACATTGTTGCTTCACAACGTAACTACAACATTGTTACTTCACAATGTCACTACAATGTTACTATACAACGTCACTACAATGTTACTTCACAACGTAACTACAACATTGATACTTCACAAAGTAACTACAACATTGTTACTTCACAACGTAACTACGACATTGTTTCTTCACAACGTAACTACAACATTGTTTCTTCACAACGTAACTACAACATTGTTACTTCATAACGTAACTACAACATTGTTACTTCACAACATAACTACAACATTGTTACTTCACAACATAACTACAACATTGTTACTTCAGAACCTAACTACAACATTGTTACTTCACAACCTAACTACAACATTGTTACTTCACAACCTAACTACAACATTGTTACTTCACAACATAACTACAACATTGTTACTTCACAACGTAACTACAACATTGTTACTTCACAATGTAACTACAACATTGTTTTAAGTTGCTTCACAATGTAACTACAACATTGTTTTAAGTTGCTACATTGTTACTTCACAACGTAACTACAACATTGTTGCTTCACAACGTGACTACAGCATTGTTGCTTCACAACGTAACTACAACATTGTTGCTTCACAACGTAACTACAACATTGTTGCTTCACAACGTAACTACAACATTGTTACTTCACAACGTAACTACAACATTGTTTTAAGTTGCTTCACAACGTAACTACAACATTGTTTTAAGTTGCTTCACAACGTAACTACAACATTGTTTTAAGTTGCTTCACAACGTAACTACAACATTGTTTTAAGTTGCTTCACAACGTAACTACAACATTGTTTTAAGTTGCTTCACAACGTAACTACAACATTGTTTTAAGTTACTTCACAACGTAACTACAACATTGTTACTTCACAACGTAACTACAACATTGTTTTAAGTTACTTCACAACTTAACTACAACATTGTTACCTCACAACGTAACTACAACATTGTTTTAAGTTGCTTCACAATGTAACTACAATATTGTTTTAAGTTGCTTCACAACGTAACTACAACATTGTTTTAAGTTGCTTCATAACGTAACTACAACATTGTTGCTTCACAACGTAAATGCCACATCGTTGCTACACAACGTAACTACAGCATTGTTTTAAGTTGCTACACAACGTAACGACAACATTGTTACTTCACAACGTAACTACAACATTGTTTTAAGTTGCTTCACAACGTAAATACAACATTGTTTTAAGTTGCTTCACAACGTAAATACAACATTGTTTTAAGTTGCTTCACAACGTAAATACAACATTGTTTTAAGTTGCTTCACAACGTAACTGCAACATTGTTTTAAGTTGCTTCACAACGTAACTACAACATTGTTTTAAGTTGCTTCACAACGTAACTACAACATTGTTTTAAGTTGCTTTACAACGTAACTACAACATTCTTTAAAGTTGCTTCACAGCGTAACTACAACATTGTTTTAAGTTGCTTCACAACATAACTACAACATTGTTACTTCACAACGTAACTACAACATTGTTTTAAATTGCTTCACAACATAACTACAACATTGTTACTTCACAACGTAACTACAACATTATTTTAAGTTGCTTCACAACGTAACTACAACATTGCTTTAAGTTGCTTCACAATGTAACTACATCATTGTTACTTAACATAACTACAACATTGTTTTAAGTTGCTTCACAACGTAACTTCAACATTGTTGCTTCACAACGTAACTACAACATTGTTGCTTCGCAACGTAACTACAACATTGTTGCTTCACAACGTAACTACAACATTGTTGCTTCACAACGTAACTACAACATTGTTGCTTCACAACGTAACTACAACATTGTTGCTTCACAACGTAACTACAACATTGTTGCTTCACAACGTAACTACAACATTGTTGCTTCACAACGTAACTACAACATTGTTGCTTCCCAAAGTAACTACAACATTGTTGCTTCGCAACGTAACTACAACATTGTTGCTTCGCAACGTAACTACAACATTGTTGCTTCGCAACGTAACTACAACATTGTTGCTTCACAACGTAACTACAACATTGTTACTTCACAATGTCACTACAATGTTACTATACAACGTCACTACAATGTTACTTCACAACGTAACTACAACATTGTTACTTCACAAAGTAACTACAACATTGTTACTTCACAACGTAACTACGACATTGTTTCTTCACAACGTAACTACAACATTGTTACTTCACAACATAACTACAACATTGTTACTTCACAACCTAACTACAACATTGTTACTTCACAACCTAACTACAACATTGTTACTTCACAACCTAACTACAACATTGTTACTTCACAACATAACTACAACATTGTTACTTCACAACGTAACTACAACATTGTTACTTCACAATGTAACTACAACATTGTTTTAAGTTGCTTCACAATGTAACTACAACATTGTTTTAAGTTGCTACATTGTTACTTCACAACGTAACTACAACATTGTTGCTTCACAACGTGACTACAGCATTGTTGCTTCACAACGTAACTACAACATTGTTGCTTCACAACGTAACTACAACATTGTTGCTTCACAACGTAACTACAACATTGTTACTTCACAACGTAACTACAACATTGTTTCTTCACAACGTAACTACAACATTGTTACTTCACAACGTAACTAAAACATTGTTACTTCACAATGTAACTACAACATCGTTACTTCACAACGTAACTACAACATTGTTACTTCACAACGTAACTACAACATTGTTTTAAGTTGCTTCACAACGTAACTACAACATTGTTGCTTCACAACGTAACTACAACATTGTTGCTTCACAACGTAACTACAACAGTGTTTTAAGTTGCTACACAACGAAACTACAACATTGATACTTCACTACGTATCTACAACATTGTTACTTCACAACGTAACTACGATATTGTTACTTCACAATGTAACTACAACATTGTTTCAACACAACGTAACTACAACATTGTTACTTCACAACGTAACTACAACATTGTTACTTCACAATATAAATACAACATTGTTTCTTTACAACGTAACTACAACATTGTTACTTCACAACGTAACTACAACATTGTTACTAAACGTAACTGCAACATTGTTTTAAGTTGCTTCACAACGTAACTACAACATTGTTACTTCACAACATAACTACAACATTGTTAGTTCACAACGTAACTACAACATTGTTACCTCACAACGTAACTACAACATTGTTACTTCACAACGTCAATACAACATTGTTACTTCACAACGTAACTACAACATTGTTACTTCACAACGTAACTACAACATTGTTACTTAACAACATAACTACAACATTGTTTTAAGTTGCTTCACAACGTAACTGCAACATTGTTACCTCACAACGTAACTACAACATTCTAATAAGTTACTTCACAACGTAACTACAACATTGTTACTTCACAACGTAACTACAACATTGTTTTAAGTTACTTCACAACGTAACTACAACATTGTTACCTCACAACGTAACTACAACATTGTTTTAAGTTGCTTCACAACGTAACTACAACATTGTTACCTCACAACATAACTACAACATTGTTTTAAGTTGCTTCACAACGTATCTACAACATTGTTACCTCACAACGTATCTACAACATTGATACCTCACAACGTAACTACAACATTGTTTTAAGTTACTTCACAACATACCTACAACATTGTTACCTCACAACGTAACTACAACATTGTTACTTCACAACGTAACAACAACATTGTTACTTCACAACGTAACTACAACATTGTTACTTCACAACGTAACTACAACATTGTTGCTTCGCAACGTAACTACAACATTGTTGCTTCACAACGTAACTACAACATTGTTGCTTCACAACGTAACTACAACATTGTTGCTTCACAACGTAACTACAACATTGTTGCTTCACAACGTAACTACAACATTGTTGCTTCACAACGTAACTACAACATTGTTGCTTCACAACGTAACTACAACATTGTTGCTTCCCAAAGTAACTACAACATTGTTGCTTCGCAACGTAACTACAACATTGTTGCTTCGCAACGTAACTACAACATTGTTGCTTCGCAACGTAACTACAACATTGTTGCTTCACAACGTAACTACAACATTGTTACTTCACAATGTCACTACAATGTTACTATACAACGTCACTACAATGTTACTTCACAACGTAACTACAACATTGTTACTTCACAAAGTAACTACAACATTGTTACTTCACAACGTAACTACGACATTGTTTCTTCACAACGTAACTACAACATTGTTACTTCACAACATAACTACAACATTGTTACTTCACAACCTAACTACAACATTGTTACTTCACAACCTAACTACAACATTGTTACTTCACAACCTAACTACAACATTGTTACTTCACAACATAACTACAACATTGTTACTTCACAACGTAACTACAACATTGTTACTTCACAATGTAACTACAACATTGTTTTAAGTTGCTTCACAATGTAACTACAACATTGTTTTAAGTTGCTACATTGTTACTTCACAACGTAACTACAACATTGTTGCTTCACAACGTGACTACAGCATTGTTGCTTCACAACGTAACTACAACATTGTTGCTTCACAACGTAACTACAACATTGTTGCTTCACAACGTAACTACAACATTGTTACTTCACAACGTAACTACAACATTGTTTCTTCACAACGTAACTACAACATTGTTACTTCACAACGTAACTAAAACATTGTTACTTCACAATGTAACTACAACATCGTTACTTCACAACGTAACTACAACATTGTTACTTCACAACGTAACTACAACATTGTTTTAAGTTGCTTCACAACGTAACTACAACATTGTTGCTTCACAACGTAACTACAACATTGTTGCTTCACAACGTAACTACAACAGTGTTTTAAGTTGCTACACAACGAAACTACAACATTGATACTTCACTACGTATCTACAACATTGTTACTTCACAACGTAACTACGATATTGTTACTTCACAATGTAACTACAACATTGTTTCAACACAACGTAACTACAACATTGTTACTTCACAACGTAACTACAACATTGTTACTTCACAATGTAAATACAACATTGTTTCTTTACAACGTAACTACAACATTGTTACTTCACAACGTAACTACAACATTGTTACTAAACGTAACTGCAACATTGTTTTAAGTTGCTTCACAACGTAACTACAACATTGTTACTTCACAACATAACTACAACATTGTTAGTTCACAACGTAACTACAACATTGTTACCTCACAACGTAACTACAACATTGTTACTTCACAACGTCAATACAACATTGTTACTTCACAACGTAACTACAACATTGTTACTTCACAATGTCACTACAATGTTACTATACAACGTCACTACAATGTTACTTCACAACGTAACTACAACATTGTTACTTCACAAAGTAACTACAACATTGTTACTTCACAACGTAACTACGACATTGTTTCTTCACAACGTAACTACAACATTGTTACTTCACAACATAACTACAACATTGTTACTTCACAACCTAACTACAACATTGTTACTTCACAACCTAACTACAACATTGTTACTTCACAACCTAACTACAACATTGTTACTTCACAACATAACTACAACATTGTTACTTCACAACGTAACTACAACATTGTTACTTCACAATGTAACTACAACATTGTTTTAAGTTGCTTCACAATGTAACTACAACATTGTTTTAAGTTGCTACATTGTTACTTCACAACGTAACTACAACATTGTTGCTTCACAACGTGACTACAGCATTGTTGCTTCACAACGTAACTACAACATTGTTGCTTCACAACGTAACTACAACATTGTTGCTTCACAACGTAACTACAACATTGTTACTTCACAACGTAACTACAACATTGTTTCTTCACAACGTAACTACAACATTGTTACTTCACAACGTAACTAAAACATTGTTACTTCACAATGTAACTACAACATCGTTACTTCACAACGTAACTACAACATTGTTACTTCACAACGTAACTACAACATTGTTTTAAGTTGCTTCACAACGTAACTACAACATTGTTGCTTCACAACGTAACTACAACATTGTTGCTTCACAACGTAACTACAACAGTGTTTTAAGTTGCTACACAACGAAACTACAACATTGATACTTCACTACGTATCTACAACATTGTTACTTCACAACGTAACTACGATATTGTTACTTCACAATGTAACTACAACATTGTTTCAACACAACGTAACTACAACATTGTTACTTCACAACGTAACTACAACATTGTTACTTCACAATGTAAATACAACATTGTTTCTTTACAACGTAACTACAACATTGTTACTTCACAACGTAACTACAACATTGTTACTAAACGTAACTGCAACATTGTTTTAAGTTGCTTCACAACGTAACTACAACATTGTTACTTCACAACATAACTACAACATTGTTAGTTCACAACGTAACTACAACATTGTTACCTCACAACGTAACTACAACATTGTTACTTCACAACGTCAATACAACATTGTTACTTCACAACGTAACTACAACATTGTTACTTCACAACATAACTACAACATTGTTACTTAACAACATAACTACAACATTGTTTTAAGTTGCTTCACAACGTAACTGCAACATTGTTACCTCACAACGTAACTACAACATTCTAATAAGTTACTTCACAACGTAACTACAACATTGTTACTTCACAACGTAACTACAACATTGTTTTAAGTTACTTCACAACGTAACTACAACATTGTTACCTCACAACGTAACTACAACATTGTTTTAAGTTGCTTCACAACGTAACTACAACATTGTTACCTCACAACATAACTACAACATTGTTTTAAGTTGCTTCACAACGTATCTACAACATTGTTACCTCACAACGTATCTACAACATTGATACCTCACAACGTAACTACAACATTGTTTTAAGTTACTTCACAACATACCTACAACATTGTTACCTCACAACGTAACTACAACATTGTTACTTCACAACGTAACTACAACATTGTTACTTCACAACGTAACTACAACATTGTTACTTCACAACGTAACTACAACATTGTTACTTCACAATGTAACTACAACATTGTTACTTCACAACGTAACTACAACATTGTTTTAAGTTGCTTCACAACGTAACTACAACATTGTTTTAAGTTGCTTCACAACGTAACTACAACATTGTTGCTTCACAACGTAACTACAACATTGTTGCTTCACAACGTAACTACAACAGTGTTTTAAGTTGCTACACAACGAAACTACAACATTGATACTTCACTACGTATCTACAACATTGTTACTTCACAACGTAACTACGATATTGTTACTTCACAATGTAACTACAACATTGTTTCAACACAACGTAACTACAACATTGTTACTTCACAACGTAACTACAACATTGTTACTTCACAATGTAAATACAACATTGTTTCTTTACAACGTAACTACAACATTGTTACTTCACAACGTAACTACAACATTGTTACTAAACGTAACTGCAACATTGTTTTAAGTTGCTTCACAACGTAACTACAACATTGTTACTTCACAACATAACTACAACATTGTTAGTTCACAACGTAACTACAACATTGTTACCTCACAACGTAACTACAACATTGTTACTTCACAACGTCAATACAACATTGTTACTTCACAACGTAACTACAACATTGTTACTTCACAACGTAACTACAACATTGTTACTTCACAACGTAACTACAACATTGTTACTTAACAACATAACTACAACATTGTTTTAAGTTGCTTCACAACGTAACTGCAACATTGTTACCTCACAACGTAACTACAACATTCTAATAAGTTACTTCACAACGTAACTACAACATTGTTACTTCACAACGTAACTACAACATTGTTTTAAGTTACTTCACAACGTAACTACAACATTGTTACCTCACAACGTAACTACAACATTGTTTTAAGTTGCTTCACAACGTAACTACAACATTGTTACCTCACAACATAACTACAACATTGTTTTAAGTTGCTTCACAACGTATCTACAACATTGTTACCTCACAACGTATCTACAACATTGATACCTCACAACGTAACTACAACATTGTTTTAAGTTACTTCACAACATACCTACAACATTGTTACCTCACAACGTAACTACAACATTGTTACTTCACAACGTAACTACAACATTGTTACTTCACAACGTAACTACAACATTGTTACTTCACAACGTAACTACAACATTGTTACTTCACAATGTAACTACAACATTGTTACTTCACAACGTAACTACAACATTGTTTTAAGTTGCTTCACAACGTAACTACAACATTGTTTTAAGTTGGTTCACAACGTAACTACAACATTGTTACTAAACGTAGCTACAACATTGTTTTAAGTTGCTTCACAACGTAACTACAACATTGTTACTTCACAACGTAACTACAACATTATTACTTCACAACGTAACTACAACATTGTTACTTCACAACGTAACTACAACATTGTTACTTCACAACGTAACTGCAACATTGTTACTTCACAACGTAATTACAACATTGTTACTTCACAACGTAACTACAACATTGTTTTAAGTTGCTTCACAACGTAAATACAACATTGTTTTAAGTTGCTTCACAACGTAAATACAACATTGTTTTAAGTTGCTTCACAACGTAAATACAACATTGTTTTAAGTTGCTTCACAACGTAACTGCAACATTGTTTTAAGTTGCTTCACAACGTAACTACAACATTGTTTTAAGTTGCTTCACAACGTAACTACAACATTGTTTTAAGTTGCTTTACAACATAACTACAACATTGTTTTAAGTTGCTTCACAGCGTAACTACAACATTGTTTTAAGTTGCTTCACAACATAACTACAACATTGTTACTTCACAACGTAACTACAACATTGTTACTTCACAACGTAACTACAACATTGTTACTTCAGAACGTAACTACAACATTGTTTCTTCACAACGTAACTACAACATTGTTACTTCACAACGTAACTACAACATTGTTGCTTCACAACGTAACTACAACATTGTTACTTCACAACGTAACTACAACATTGTTGCTTCACAACGTAGCTACAACATTGTTACTTTACAACGTAACTACAGCATTGTTTTTAAGTTGCTACACAACGTACCTACAACATTGTTTTAAGTTGCTACACAACGTAACTACAGCATTGTTTTAAGTTGCTACACAACGTAACTACAACATTGTTATTTTACAACGTAACTACAACATTGTTAATTTACAACGTAACTACAACATTGTTACTTCACAACGTAACTACAACATTGTTACTTCACAACGTAACTACAACATTGTTACTTCACAACGTAACTACAACATTGTTACTTCACAACGTAACTACAACATTGTTACTTCACAACGTAACTACAACATTGTTTTAAGTTACTTCACAACGTAACTACAACATTGTTACCTCACAACGTAACTACAACATTGTTTTAAGTTACTTCACAACGTAACTACAACATTGTTACTTTACAACGTAACTACAACATTGTTTTAAGTTACTTCACAACGTAACTACAACATTGTTTTAAGTTACTTCACAACGTAACTACAACATTGTTTTAAGTTACTTCACAACGTAACTACAACATTGTTACCTTACAACGTAACTACAACATTGTTTTAAGTTGCTTCACAATGTAACTACAACATTGTTTTAAGTTGCTTCACAACGTAACTACAACATTGTTTTAAGTTGCTTCACAACGTAACTACAACATTGTTTTAAGTTGCTTCACAACGTAACTACAACATTGTTTTAAGTTGCTGCACAACGTAACAACAAGATTGTTTTAAGTTGCTTCACAATGTAACTGCAACATTGTTACCTCACAACGTAACTACAACATTGTTTAAAGTTACTTCACAACGTAACTACAACATTGTTACTTTACAACGTAACTACAACATTGTTTTAAGTTACTTCACAACGTAACTACAACATTGTTACCTCACAACATAATTACAACATTGTTTTAAGTTGCTTCACAACGTAACTGCAACATTGTTACCCCACAACGTAACTACAACATTGTTTTAAGTTGCTTCACAACGTAACTACAACATTGTTTTAAGTTGCTTCACAACGTAACTACAACATTGTTTTAAGTTACTTCACAACGTAACTACAACATTGTTATTTCACAACGTAACTACAACATTGTTTTAAGTTACTTCACAACTTAACTACAACATTGTTACCTCACAACGTAACTACAACATTGTTTTAAGTTGCTTCACAATGTAACTACAATATTGTTTTAAGTTGCTTCACAACGTAACTACAACATTGTTTTAAGTTGCTTCATAACGTAACTACAACATTGTTGCTTCACAACGTAAATGCCACATCGTTGCTTCACAACGTAACTACAACATTGTTTTAAGTTGCTACACAACGTAACTACAGCATTGTTTTAAGTTGCTACACAACGTAACGACAACATTGTTACTTCACAACGTAACTACAACATTGTTTTAAGTTGCTTCACAACGTAAATACAACATTGTTTTAAGTTGCTTCACAACGTAAATACAACATTGTTTTAAGTTGCTTCACAACGTAAATACAACATTGTTTTAAGTTGCTTCACAACGTAACTGCAACATTGTTTTAAGTTGCTTCACAACGTAACTACAACATTGTTTTAAGTTGCTTCACAACGTAACTACAACATTGTTTTAAGTTGCTTTACAACGTAACTACAACATTCTTTTAAGTTGCTTCACAGCGTAACTACAACATTGTTTTAAGTTGCTTCACAACATAACTACAACATTGTTACTTCACAACGTAACTACAACATTGTTTTAAATTGCTTCACAACATAACTACAACATTGTTACTTCACAACGTAACTACAACATTGTTTTAAGTTGCTTCACAACGTAACTACAACATTGCTTTAAGTTGCTTCACAACGTAACTACATCATTGTTACTTAACATAACTACAACATTGTTTTAAGTTGCTTCACAACGTAACTTCAACATTGTTGCTTCACAACGTAACTACAACATTGTTGCTTCGCAACATAACTACAACATTGTTGCTTCACAACGTAACTACAACATTGTTGCTTCACAACGTAACTACAACATTGTTGCTTCACAACGTAACTACAACATTGTTGCTTCACAACGTAACTACAACATTGTTGCTTCACAACGTAACTACAACATTGTTGCTTCACAACGTAACTACAACATTGTTGCTTCCCAAAGTAACTACAACATTGTTGCTTCGCAACGTAACTACAACATTGTTGCTTCGCAACGTAACTACAACATTGTTGCTTCGCAACGTAACTACAACATTGTTGCTTCACAACGTAACTACAACATTGTTACTTCACAATGTCACTACAATGTTACTATACAACGTCACTACAATGTTACTTCACAACGTAACTACAACATTGTTACTTCACAAAGTAACTACAACATTGTTACTTCACAACGTAACTACGACATTGTTTCTTCACAACGTAACTACAACATTGTTACTTCACAACATAACTACAACATTGTTACTTCACAACCTAACTACAACATTGTTACTTCACAACCTAACTACAACATTGTTACTTCACAACCTAACTACAACATTGTTACTTCACAACATAACTACAACATTGTTACTTCACAACGTAACTACAACATTGTTACTTCACAATGTAACTACAACATTGTTTTAAGTTGCTTCACAATGTAACTACAACATTGTTTTAAGTTGCTACATTGTTACTTCACAACGTAACTACAACATTGTTGCTTCACAACGTGACTACAGCATTGTTGCTTCACAACGTAACTACAACATTGTTGCTTCACAACGTAACTACAACATTGTTGCTTCACAACGTAACTACAACATTGTTACTTCACAACGTAACTACAACATTGTTTCTTCACAACGTAACTACAACATTGTTACTTCACAACGTAACTAAAACATTGTTACTTCACAATGTAACTACAACATCGTTACTTCACAACGTAACTACAACATTGTTACTTCACAACGTAACTACAACATTGTTTTAAGTTGCTTCACAACGTAACTACAACATTGTTGCTTCACAACGTAACTACAACATTGTTGCTTCACAACGTAACTACAACAGTGTTTTAAGTTGCTACACAACGAAACTACAACATTGATACTTCACTACGTATCTACAACATTGTTACTTCACAACGTAACTACGATATTGTTACTTCACAATGTAACTACAACATTGTTTCAACACAACGTAACTACAACATTGTTACTTCACAACGTAACTACAACATTGTTACTTCACAATGTAAATACAACATTGTTTCTTTACAACGTAACTACAACATTGTTACTTCACAACGTAACTACAACATTGTTACTAAACGTAACTGCAACATTGTTTTAAGTTGCTTCACAACGTAACTACAACATTGTTACTTCACAACATAACTACAACATTGTTAGTTCACAACGTAACTACAACATTGTTACCTCACAACGTAACTACAACATTGTTACTTCACAACGTCAATACAACATTGTTACTTCACAACGTAACTACAACATTGTTACTTCACAACGTAACTACAACATTGTTACTTAACAACATAACTACAACATTGTTTTAAGTTGCTTCACAACGTAACTGCAACATTGTTACCTCACAACGTAACTACAACATTCTAATAAGTTACTTCACAACGTAACTACAACATTGTTACTTCACAACGTAACTACAACATTGTTTTAAGTTACTTCACAACGTAACTACAACATTGTTACCTCACAACGTAACTACAACATTGTTTTAAGTTGCTTCACAACGTAACTACAACATTGTTACCTCACAACATAACTACAACATTGTTTTAAGTTGCTTCACAACGTATCTACAACATTGTTACCTCACAACGTATCTACAACATTGATACCTCACAACGTAACTACAACATTGTTTTAAGTTACTTCACAACATACCTACAACATTGTTACCTCACAACGTAACTACAACATTGTTACTTCACAACGTAACTACAACATTGTTACTTCACAACGTAACTACAACATTGTTACTTCACAACGTAACTACAACATTGTTACTTCACAATGTAACTACAACATTGTTACTTCACAACGTAACTACAACATTGTTTTAAGTTGCTTCACAACGTAACTACAACATTGTTTTAAGTTGCTTCACAACGTAACTACAACATTGTTGCTTCACAACGTAACTACAACATTGTTGCTTCACAACGTAACTACAACAGTGTTTTAAGTTGCTACACAACGAAACTACAACATTGATACTTCACTACGTATCTACAACATTGTTACTTCACAACGTAACTACGATATTGTTACTTCACAATGTAACTACAACATTGTTTCAACACAACGTAACTACAACATTGTTACTTCACAACGTAACTACAACATTGTTACTTCACAATGTAAATACAACATTGTTTCTTTACAACGTAACTACAACATTGTTACTTCACAACGTAACTACAACATTGTTACTAAACGTAACTGCAACATTGTTTTAAGTTGCTTCACAACGTAACTACAACATTGTTACTTCACAACATAACTACAACATTGTTAGTTCACAACGTAACTACAACATTGTTACCTCACAACGTAACTACAACATTGTTACTTCACAACGTCAATACAACATTGTTACTTCACAACGTAACTACAACATTGTTACTTCACAACGTAACTACAACATTGTTACTTAACAACATAACTACAACATTGTTTTAAGTTGCTTCACAACGTAACTGCAACATTGTTACCTCACAACGTAACTACAACATTCTAATAAGTTACTTCACAACGTAACTACAACATTGTTACTTCACAACGTAACTACAACATTGTTTTAAGTTACTTCACAACGTAACTACAACTTTGTTACCTCACAACGTAACTACAACATTGTTTTAAGTTGCTTCACAACGTAACTACAACATTGTTACCTCACAACATAACTACAACATTGTTTTAAGTTGCTTCACAACGTATCTACAACATTGTTACCTCACAACGTATCTACAACATTGATACCTCACAACGTAACTACAACATTGTTTTAAGTTACTTCACAACATACCTACAACATTGTTACCTCACAACGTAACTACAACATTGTTACTTCACAACGTAACTACAACATTGTTACTTCACAACGTAACTACAACATTGTTACTTCACAATGTAACTACAACATTGTTACTTCACAACGTAACTACAACATTGTTTTAAGTTGCTTCACAACGTAACTACAACATTGTTTTAAGTTGGTTCACAACGTAACTACAACATTGTTACTAAACGTAGCTACAACATTGTTTTAAGTTGCTTCACAACGTAACTACAACATTGTTACTTCACAACGTAACTACAACATTATTACTTCACAACGTAACTACAACATTGTTACTTCACAACGTAACTACAACATTGTTACTTCACAACGTAACTGCAACATTGTTACTTCACAACGTAATTACAACATTGTTACTTCACAACGTAACTACAACATTGTTTTAAGTTGCTTCACAACGTAAATACAACATTGTTTTAAGTTGCTTCACAACGTAAATACAACATTGTTTTAAGTTGCTTCACAACGTAAATACAACATTGTTTTAAGTTGCTTCACAACGTAACTGCAACATTGTTTTAAGTTGCTTCACAACGTAACTACAACATTGTTTTAAGTTGCTTCACAACGTAACTACAACATTGTTTTAAGTTGCTTTACAACATAACTACAACATTGTTTTAAGTTGCTTCACAGCGTAACTACAACATTGTTTTAAGTTGCTTCACAACATAACTACAACATTGTTACTTCACAACGTAACTACAACATTGTTACTTCACAACGTAACTACAACATTGTTACTTCAGAACGTAACTACAACATTGTTTCTTCACAACGTAACTACAACATTGTTACTTCACAACGTAACTACAACATTGTTGCTTCACAACGTAACTACAACATTGTTACTTCACAACGTAACTACAACATTGTTGCTTCACAACGTAGCTACAACATTGTTACTTTACAACGTAACTACAGCATTGTTTTTAAGTTGCTACACAACGTACCTACAACATTGTTTTAAGTTGCTACACAACGTAACTACAGCATTGTTTTAAGTTGCTACACAACGTAACTACAACATTGTTATTTTACAACGTAACTACAACATTGTTAATTTACAACGTAACTACAACATTGTTACTTCACAACGTAACTACAACATTGTTACTTCACAACGTAACTACAACATTGTTACTTCACAACGTAACTACAACATTGTTACTTCACAACGTAACTACAACATTGTTACTTCACAACGTAACTACAACATTGTTTTAAGTTACTTCACAACGTAACTACAACATTGTTACCTCACAACGTAACTACAACATTGTTTTAAGTTACTTCACAACGTAACTACAACATTGTTACTTTACAACGTAACTACAACATTGTTTTAAGTTACTTCACAACGTAACTACAACATTGTTTTAAGTTACTTCACAACGTAACTACAACATTGTTTTAAGTTACTTCACAACGTAACTACAACATTGTTACCTTACAACGTAACTACAACATTGTTTTAAGTTGCTTCACAATGTAACTACAACATTGTTTTAAGTTGCTTCACAACGTAACTACAACATTGTTTTAAGTTGCTTCACAACGTAACTACAACATTGTTTTAAGTTGCTTCACAACGTAACTACAACATTGTTTTAAGTTGCTGCACAACGTAACAACAAGATTGTTTTAAGTTGCTTCACAATGTAACTGCAACATTGTTACCTCACAACGTAACTACAACATTGTTTAAAGTTACTTCACAACGCAACTACAACATTGTTACTTTACAACGTAACTACAACATTGTTTTAAGTTACTTCACAACGTAACTACAACATTGTTACCTCACAACATAATTACAACATTGTTTTAAGTTGCTTCACAACGTAACTGCAACATTGTTACCCCACAACGTAACTACAACATTGTTTTAAGTTGCTTCACAACGTAACTACAACATTGTTTTAAGTTGCTTCACAACGTAACTACAACATTGTTTTAAGTTACTTCACAACGTAACTACAACATTGTTACTTCACAACGTAACTACAACATTGTTTTAAGTTACTTCACAACTTAACTACAACATTGTTACCTCACAACGTAACTACAACATTGTTTTAAGTTGCTTCACAATGTAACTACAATATTGTTTTAAGTTGCTTCACAACGTAACTACAACATTGTTTTAAGTTGCTTCATAACGTAACTACAACATTGTTGCTTCACAACGTAAATGCCACATCGTTGCTTCACAACGTAACTACAACATTGTTTTAAGTTGCTACACAACGTAACTACAGCATTGTTTTAAGTTGCTACACAACGTAACGACAACATTGTTACTTCACAACGTAACTACAACATTGTTTTAAGTTGCTTCACAACGTAAATACAACATTGTTTTAAGTTGCTTCACAACGTAAATACAACATTGTTTTAAGTTGCTTCACAACGTAAATACAACATTGTTTTAAGTTGCTTCACAACGTAACTGCAACATTGTTTTAAGTTGCTTCACAACGTAACTACAACATTGTTTTAAGTTGCTTCACAACGTAACTACAACATTGTTTTAAGTTGCTTTACAACGTAACTACAACATTCTTTTAAGTTGCTTCACAGCGTAACTACAACATTGTTTTAAGTTGCTTCACAACATAACTACAACATTGTTACTTCACAACGTAACTACAACATTGTTTTAAATTGCTTCACAACATAACTACAACATTGTTACTTCACAACGTAACTACAACATTGTTTTAAGTTGCTTCATAACGTAACTACAACATTGCTTTAAGTTGCTTCACAACGTAACTACATCATTGTTACTTAACATAACTACAACATTGTTTTAAGTTGCTTCACAACGTAACTTCAACATTGTTGCTTCACAACGTAACTACAACATTGTTGCTTCGCAACATAACTACAACATTGTTGCTTCACAACGTAACTACAACATTGTTGCTTCACAACGTAACTACAACATTGTTGCTTCACAACGTAACTACAACATTGTTGCTTCACAACGTAACTACAACATTGTTGCTTCACAACGTAACTACAACATTGTTGCTTCACAACGTAACTACAACATTGTTGCTTCCCAAAGTAACTACAACATTGTTGCTTCGCAACGTAACTACAACATTGTTGCTTCGCAACGTAACTACAACATTGTTGCTTCGCAACGTAACTACAACATTGTTGCTTCACAACGTAACTACAACATCGTTACTTCACAATGTCACTACAATGTTACTATACAACGTCACTACAATGTTACTTCACAACGTAACTACAACATTGTTACTTCACAAAGTAACTACAACATTGTTACTTCACAACGTAACTACGACATTGTTTCTTCACAACGTAACTACAACATTGTTTCTTCACAACGTAACTACAACATTGTTACTTCATAACCTACTGCATTGCAGGATAGGTTAAGGTTATTGCACGTGCTAGGTTGGATGCACTGCCTTAGCAGTGCCTTAACAGTCTTGACAGTGATAAATTTCAGGTACTCAGGTACGGCAAAAATGAGGATCTGAAACATAATACAGGGTACAAAACACAATCGAATCTTCCCATAGTAGAAAAACATCATGTCAAGGATTTGGGAATAATGATGTCCGACGATCTAACATTTAGGGAGCATAACCAAGCAAATATCGCGTCAGCCAGAAAAATGATCGGATGGATTACGAGAACTTTCAAATCCAGGGATCCCATCACAATGGTTGTACTCTTCAAGTCACTTGTGTTGTCCCGTCTCGAGTACTGCTCAGTACTCACTTCCCCCTTTAGAGCAGGAGAGATTGCTGAAATAGAGGGAATACAGAGAACATATACGGCACGCATAGACGAGATAAAACACCTAAATTATTGGGATCGTCTCAAAGCTCTCCAAATGTATTCTCTAGAAAGGAGAAGAGCGAGATACCAAATAATATACACATGGAAAATACTGGAGGGTCAGGTCCCAAATCTACACAGTAAAATAACAACGTACTGGAGTGAACGATATGGAAGAAAATGCAAGATTGAACCAGTGAAGAGCAGAGGTGCCATAGGCACAATCAGAGAGCACTGTATAAACATCAGGGGTCCGCGGTTGTTCAACGTCCTCCCAGCGACTATAAGAAATATTGCCGGAACAACCGTGGACATCTTCAAGAGAAAACTGGACGGTTTTCTAAGAGAAGTTCCGGATCAGCCGGGCTGTGGTGGGTACGTGGCCCTGCGGGCCGCTTCAAGCAACAGCCTGGTGGACCAAACTCTCACAAGTCAAGCCTGGCCTCAGGCCGGGCTTGGGGAGTAGAAGAACTCCCAGAACCCCATCAACTAGGTATCAACCAGGTATGCTTTTCTGGATGCCCCGAGGCTGCCCCGTTTTTGCTTATAGGGACCCGGACTTTGGGGGTGCTGGTCGCAATGGCTTTGGTTCCGTCCGCGCCCCCTCGCTCTTCCCATGCTGTGGTTCATTCTGCCCCCCCCCCTCCCCCCCCCTCTGCCTCCGGCTCCTAAGCGTCTAAGGGCCTCTGGGTCTGGGGCAGGGTTTAGAGGTTTCTAAGACTCAAGCGGTTTCGAGGGTTGCCCCTTCCGGAGTGGCGACGGAGGCATTCGAATCGGCTCTTCCAGCCGTAGCACTGGGGTCTGACAAGCGGACCCCTGCTCTTCATGCTTTTCCGGTCGCCCCGGCTTTTTCTTGTGAGGCCGGGGCTTTAGAGGATGACTCGCTCCAGAGGGGCCTGATGTGGAGGTTCTCGGGGTTAGGGAGGAGCTGACTTGGGGGCCCTTGGGCCCCGTTGGACCCTGCCTGGGTTTTCTGAACCCAGGGCTTACTGTTACAAGGAGTGGAGTTTTCCTTTTCCCTCTCTGTGTATGAGTTGGATTTGGGTTCGGGTCCTCCCCGGGTTTGATACCGTATCCCTGCGGTTCCTTCGGTTCCATATTTTCTGAGGTTTTCGGCTTTCCACGTCTCACCTACTGAGGTGTAGGCGGCCATTGCGGCTTATCTCCTGCGAGGCCCAGAATGTGCCTCTATGATGGATCCATCTTACTTCAGGTTAGGATCTTCATCTCCATACTGGTTTCGTTATGAGGTTCCAGAGTCGTCCTGGCTTGCGGACTGCCCGTTGTTGTCATTGGATGCTTGGGGCGCTTTCTGTCATACCCACTTGAGTGGCGCGAGGCATTGACTGGTCCAGGTTTACCTGTGGGCGATTTTGAGCACTTTAATGAGTGTCTTTTCGCTCCAGCCCTTCTGCGGATGGATGTGGGAGCAATTCAGCTTAACGTGAAGGTTCCTTCCCTGTCAGCGGCACTTGTGGCTGAGGACTTGCCGCTTGTGGCTTGCTGGCTTCGGTCTTTCATTTCTTTTCCCTCCTGGAGCTGTCTTCGGATTGGCTTGCTGAGGATGTAAAGGCGCTTGGAGCCGTCCCTGGGTCTGGTGCCTTGGTCTCGGCTGCTGGTGCATCGTCTGCGCCTTTGAAGCTGTTTGCGCCGATCCTGCGGGATGCGCTGTTGCAGTTTTTCAGTTCCGTAACGGGACTATGCAGACCTGCGGTTCATTCTGGATTTGTCTTGTCTGAACCCCCTGAGTTTCTTGCCCCCCCCTCCTTTCGGATTACTACTCTGTCTGAGGTCCGGCTCCTGTTAGTCAGGTGCTTGGTTGGTGTCCCTGGACCTCAAGGACGCTGACTGGCATGTCCTGATTCATCCGAGGTTCAAGGACTGGCTCGGTTTTGTTGTGGGGCATCAGAGTTACTGCTTTTGTTGTCTCTCTTTTCGGGTTGAACCTGGCACCTCACATGTTCACACGCCTTACCAGGGTCGTGATTGCCCATCTGCATCTTTTAGATGTTCAGGTGTTGGCTTACCTCGACGACTGGCTGATCAGGGCTCCTAGTTAGTCCGCGTGTCTGAGTTTGGTGCTTTCTCCAAACCCCTCGCCAGAGGTTTGATGCTTTTCCAGCTAGCCGGGTTCGGGTTCCTGGAGAACTGGTGGAAGTCCCATCTGGTCTCCCAGGTTCAGACCTGGCTGGGTCTTGTGTGGGACTCTCGGACCACTTCCTTGTCTCCCCCTCCGGAGTCTCTCCTTTGGCTGCGGTCCTGCATGTGCTTGTTTCTGGGGGCTCCCAGGTCACCCGGCAGTTGCTAGAGGGTTTGTACAGGTGTCTGAACTTTGTGATGATGGTCTACCCACTGGGTCGGGTTTGGTTTCATCAGCTGTTCTGATTCCTTCGGGGACATTCCTTCCGCCTCTCTCGCGGTCATTGGGTTCCTCCAAGGGCTTTGCGTCGGCTGCTGCATCGCCAGCTTCCTCTTCAGGTTTTTCAGGATTCAGTGTCATGGGTCCTACCCGAGCCCTCGCTCATTGTGTTCACGAATGCGTCGTCTCTCGGCTGGGGCTTCATGACTAGTGCTCACCAGGCCGGTCAAGTGCGATGGGGTCCGTCCTTCTATTGGACCACAGCACGGTGCAGGAGTTTGTGGCGGTGTGGTTTTCATTTCGGAGAGTTCGGATCACCTGCAAGTTGACGATTCGACTCCATTCTGACTGCTCCCCGGTGGTTCATTGCCTGAACCGAGGGGGTGCGGTTCTTGGCTTTTTGGGTTGGTCGCTTTGGGTGACTCGTCTGCTGAGTTCTCTGTGTTTGGTTCTCCTGGTTCTCTCCCATGACATTTGTAAGTTTGCTGTGCTTGCTACCGTCTTCGGTAACATGTCCTGGGCTGATATTCGGGCGCGGGGATTTTGGCAGTCGAACAGGGTCCTGGCTGCACGCTACCTCGTGAATGTTCCTGGACCTAGTCAGGACTGTGTCACTTTATATCGGCGGATGCAGCCTGTTGTCTTGACTTTGAGTTGAGATGCGAGCACCAACCGCCTCCAGGGTAAGTCCCTCTGGTTTTTGTCTTTGGTGATGTAACTCCAGGGAACAGAAGGGGCTTCCTTAAGAAAACCAGTGTTGAATGTAATGAAACACCATTTTCTAGGTGAGTACTGGAGGCTCCCGGCAACCATCCCTCCCTCCCTCCCTCCGGTCGGCGTTTTTTTCAAGTGTTTTTGACATCCAGCCTCAGAACTGCAGGGTGGATTGCCAGCGCAGTGGGTTTGGGGCTCCCCCTTCCTTCCCTGGGTTTGTTTAGGGGCTCTTACCTTACAGGGTGCCTGTTCCGGTCGATGACAGATACAGAAGGCTCCAAATCCCATGTGCATTTCTATAGGCCATTGCTCCTCGTGCCTCTCTGAGGGGGCCAGGTTCTGGCCGTGGGCCCTGGTAGGCCTAGAACTCCATTCACACTGACTGATGTCAAAGTCTAACGATGTACGTATCAACCTGGATAACTCTGGGGAGCCTCTGGGATTCACTCAGAAAATGGCCTTTCATTACATTCAACGCTGGTATTTTGTTGTATAATGCCTTGAAACTACTGACGGTTTTGGCCTCCACCACCTTCTCACCTAACTTGTTTCAACTTTCTACCACTCTGTTTAAAAAAAACATTCTGATGTTTTTTGGCATCTTTGTGTGTGTGAAATGTGAAAGTGAAGTATGAAAGCGAAGTGAAAATGTGAAAGTGAAATGTGAAGTGTATGTGTGTGTGTGTGTGTGTGTGCAAGACTTGGTGTAAACCTTTACATAAAATATACAAACATATAAGTGTGGGTTTTTATCCTATGTTGTTATATCTGTGAGAAGACATCACCATTACTTGTATGATTGTTATTACTGCTACAGTACTGATAATTATTATTAGAATGCTAATTGTCATAACTGGAGTATTGATTGTCATAACTGGATTACTGGTGGTCTTTATAGGTACTCTAATACTGGCTGACATTACTAGAATGAATGAAAGTGGAGTTTTAATTTTTCCAGTCATAATCAAGACTGGGCCGTGTTTGCTGGGGAATGTAGCACAGGAGAGAACTGCATCACACCGGGACTGTACGCAATGGTTGGGGCAGCCGCTGTTCTCGGTGGAGTCACTCGCATGACGGGTAAACTTTATTTACACTGTTATAAATTGTTGACACATGTATCTTAGATATCTTAACATTTATATTCTTAAACAAAAAATAATCATTTACTATGTTAGTCAGTGTTTGTGTGTTTACTGATAACTCATAGATAATTCTAAATTATAGTCTCCTAAATAATTTTAACTTTATCCTTTAGTTTCATAGTAATGCTCGTGTTGTCATTGATAAACCTTGTCAGATTTGTATTATAATATGAAACACATATTCAGACATAATTTGCTAATCAGTATTCAGTTATGCACTCAAATGCTACAATCCAGCTTTAACTAATTCAATTCAGTACATGTTATTTAAATAATACAAAGCAGATGTTGTAACAATATCTCAAAATTGAATTACAGTTGCCAGAATGATTCTTACAAAGTAGAACATAATAACACTACATTATTAAGTATGATATTTAGAAATATCACACAATTAGTTTTATTTCCTCCCAAGTATCACTGGTGGTGATCATGTTCGAGCTGACGGGAGGTGTGCGCTACATCGTGCCCCTCATGGCTGCAGTCATGGCAAGCAAATGGATTGGAGATGCATTTGGCCGTGAGGGTATTTATGACGCTCACATCATTCTTAATGGATATCCGTTCTTGGATTCCAAAGAAGAGTTTAGTCACACCACCTTGGCACATGATGTCAAGAAACCAGGGTCAGTAATTGTTATATGCTTATGTTCTCACACTTTCTGAGTAATGTTACTTCACTCTGCATGCAACTGTATGTAACCTGGCAGCATTAGACATTTGCCAAACAATAATAATAATAATAATAAAAGAGCTCCTCACAACCAATAATCACGGCTCCTACGGATTTTCTCACTGATACATCATGTTAGTGTGATTTCTCTCTGTACATTGAAAGAGGAGCATCAGAGGTAAAACATTCCTTCCTCTGAAGCTCACACGACAGACCCAAAGTGCATTGGGGGATTGTGTGAAACCCGAGTTCGGCTTCAGTAGAAGCCTCGGGAACCTTCGTGGGATCATAAGAACCCCCAGGTTGCAATCCTTTTGACCAATATGTCGTGGCCTAGTTGTCTGGAGTGTGGTCTGGGAATACCCAGTGCATGGGTTCAAATCTTCATCACGGCTCCTACATATTTTCTATTGATACATCACTTTAGTGTGATTTCACTCTGAATAATGATGATAATCAACAACACACAAATCACACTAATGTGATATATACTGTACCAATGAGAAAATCCACCAGGGCTATGAGGTGGCACGAACCTACGACCCCAGCATTGCCAGTCACATACTCTACCACTGGAGTATGCTTGTGGGTCATACGTAAACCTAATCACCGAGTGCTTTTGGGTCATACTTAAAAACATGGACTGGCTTCAATACTTCCTGGCCTAGACTCCAGACTTCCTGTGATTTCAGTAGAAATCCAGTTGTAGTACTTGTACAAGCGACGGTGGTCCAGTGGTAGAGTATGCAAACAGTTTTGCAAAATCCAATGTTAAATAAGTATACAATGATATTCCTGGCTTGTCTTAATTTGGTAGGAGAGTCAAGTTCAGAGAGATACTCTTCATCTTCTCAACTTGATGAAGTGAAGGTGCAACATTTTTGTCCTGCTGGGATTTCTCACCAAATTTGAATATAAATTCCTGTTTCTAGTACAGTGACACCTCGGCTTACGAATGCCCCTATTTACGAACTTTCGGGTTACGAGCCCAATTTCTTCGTAAAATGCGAATCGGGTTACGAGCTTTGCCTTTCTGAAACAAAGTTTGTTGATATGCTTATGGCCGACCTAGCATGTGGTGCATGACGATCGTGCCTCAGTTTACCAGTGCTTTCCGCCTAGTGACAATCATACCTGAATTCATACCTGAAAGAATTTCATCTTTTTTTCGGATTTTTGGGGTATTTGAACATAAAAGTTATTATATATCTCGCCATAGGTCCCAAGAGAGCCAGTGGTAAGGTTCAAGCCAAGAAAACACATGTGAGAATGACCACAGAGGAAAAACAAGAGATGATTCGTAAACATGAAAATGGTATAAGGATTGTTGTTGTAGAGTCCCTTCTTCATTTATTAAGAAAATGATTGCAGTATGAGAAGAATTGCAAAATTTGGCTGAAAAGTGTCACACAAATCAAGCTGCAGCAGGCCATTGTGTTAACCTTTATAATGACAATGTGATGTCTTACTTCAAACAAGTGTTACAATGTAGGAAAAAAGAAGTGTCGCTAGACAGGTTTTTAGTGAGAAAACCAAGCGGTGAGCCACAAGCAGGTCCTAATGGTATGCAGGATACACTCTGCCAGAGAGTGTATCCCAGAAAGTCATCACTCCCTGATGTTATAATGGAAGGGGACTCCCCTTCCAAACACTAACACCTCTCCTCCTTCCCCCCTCCTCACCATCTTCCATACGCCAACGAGAGTCATCAGTAAAGGTAAGTAATAACTTGTACGTATTTTAGTACTGAAGATTTGGGTGAATTAGGTATAAAGTTTACTTTGAAATTAATATTTTCGTGAGTCTGGAACAGATTAATTCAATTTACATTATTCTTATGGGGAAATTCCCTTTACTTTACAAATATTCGGCTTACAAACCGTCCCTGGGAACGGATAAAATTCGTAAACTGAGGTACCACTGTATTTTAAACATGAACCTAATGATTTGATCATCACTACTATTCTGTTTCCCAATTCCACAGAAGAAATAGAGGAGCAAATAGAAAACGAAAGATACAAAAACAGACAATTCATTGGTGTATCATCCACACAATGTGCAGCAGCATTACAGAGAACAAGTACTCTTACCCCAGCAATATAACACACAAAGGAAAGGAATCAGAGAGCCACAACCCCGATCCCTACAACCCCGGAGGGGAGTGGGGAACCCTCCTCAAACAGTGCAATAGCCACAGGGAGTGCGGCACCACCCCCACATTCTACCCAACAGACACCCTACCTGCCCCATTCCCTGTCAGCCCCCCACCAAGTACCCACCTAAGGCACCCTGCCCCCACCCAACCCCCTCCACCCACATACCCCCCTCCTCCCACTCCCGCCTCCCCCCCAGGACCCCCCTTCTTCCCCATCCCCCAAGCCCTCCCTTCTCCCACATGCCCTCCTGTCTCTCCCACCCCCAAGCCCTCCGTTCTCCCCTGCCCCACTAGGCCCCCTCACTCTCCCCCACCCCACCTAAGCCTTCCCCTCTCCACCACTCCTCTAAACCCTTCCCTCTTCCTCACCCACCTCAGCCTTCCCTTTCCCCCAAGCCCTCCCCCCTTTTCTGCCCCCCAATCCCCACCCCCTTCTCCCCCATCCTCCGAAGCCTCTCCTTCCCCCACGCTCCCCCAACCCTCCCCCTCTCACTCTTCCCCCCTACCCTCCCCCTCTCACCCACCCCCTACCCTCCCCCTCTCACCCACCCCCCCTACCCTCCCCCTCTCACCCACCCCCCCTACCCTCCCCCTCTCACCCACCCCCCCTACCCTCCCCCTCTCACCCACCCCCCCTACCCTCCCCCTCTCACCCACCCACCCAACCCTCCCCCTCTCACTCTTCGCCCCTACCCTCCCCCCTCTCACCCACCCCCTCTACCCTCCCTCCTCTCACCCCCCCTACCCTTCCCCCTCTCACCCACCCCCATTACCCTCCCCCTCTCACCCACCCCCGTTACCCTCCCCCCCCTCTCACCCACCCCCCCTCTCACCCAACCCCCCTCTCACCCACCCCCCCTCTCACCCACCCCCGTTACCCTCCCCCCCCTCTCACCCACCCCTGTTACCCTCCCCCTCCCCCCAACCCCCCAAGCCCTTCCTCTTCCACCAGTCTCCCCGTACCAGATCCTCCCAGCTCCCACTCACCCCCAGATCCCACAGGTCACCCCCCCCCCAGAAGAGAAGCAGAAGAGAGTCAGTTTCAGGGTAATGTATTCGAGCATAGATGGGATCACAAGCAAGGCAAGTGAACTAAGGGAAAGGGCACAAGAAGTGAACCCGAATGTAATCGGACTCACTGAAACAAACCTCTCAAGAATCATAACGAATGCCGTATTTTCCCAGGAGTACACAGTAATAAGGAAAGAGAGGGAAGGTAGGGGAGGAGGTGGAGTGGCCCTACTCATGACAAAGGAATGGAGTTTTAAGGAGATGGCTATACCGGGCTGTGAGGGTTTCAGAGACTACATAGCAGGCACCATGACAATAGGAGGACCAAGAATAGTAGTAGCAGTAATATATAACCCTCCACCAAATGACAGAAGACCCAGTCAAGAGTATGAAACCAACAACATGGCAGTTAACACTATAATTGAGAGGGCAGCCTCTGCTACCTGTAGAAATAGATCCCACCTGCTCATCATGGGGGATTTCAATCACGGAAGGATTGACTGGGAGAACAAGGAACCGCATGGAGGCGAGGATACGTGGAGAGCCAAACTATTGGAGGCGGTGACTAGAAACTTTTTAACCCAGCATGTCAGAGAACCCACAAGGATGAGAGGAAATGATGAACCAGCAAGACTCGACCTAGTCTTCACTCTGAACGACTCCGACATAAGAGAAATCGGTTTTGATGCCCCAGTAGGAATGAGCGACCACAGTGTACTGGTGTTTGAGTACTTGATTGAAGAAGGGTTATTGAACTCGAGGAGGGATACCGAAAACAAAAGGTTAGCATACCGAAAGGGAAATTATGAGGAGATGAGAAAATTCCTAACAGATATAGCATGGGAAACAGAGCTCAGGGGAAAGACGGCCCAAGACATGATGGACTACATCACGCAGAAGTGCAAGGACGCAGCAAACAAGTTTGTCCCAGTCCAAAAGGAAAACAGTGAAATGAAGATGAGAAACCCATGGTTTAATCAGAAATGTAGGCTAGCTAAGCAGCAAAGTAAAAGGGCATGGAGAAACTATAGGAATAATAGGACACTTGAGAGCAGAGAAAGATATCAGAATGCCAGGAATGAATATGTCAGGATGAGAAGAGAGGCAGAAAGACAATACGAAAATGACATCGCAAGCAAGGCAAAGACTCAGCCTAAATTGCTGCATAGCCACATCAGGAGAAAAACAACAGTAAAGGAACAGGTTATGAAATTAAGAATAGGGGGAAGAAGGATTCACTACAAATGACAAGGAAGTTTGTGAGGAACTGAATAAGAAATTCCAGGAGGTCTTCACCTTAGAGCAAGGAGAAATCCCAGAGATAAGAGAGGGAATAGCTAACCAGGATCCACTGGAAGAGTTTGAGATTACCAGCGGGGAAGTAAGGAAGTGTTTACTGGAGTTGGATGTGACAAAGGCTATAGGCCCAGATGGAATCTCCCCTTGGATACTAAAGGAAGGAGCAAGAGAACTGTGCCTACCACTCTCCATAGTGTACAACAAATCACTGGCAACAGGAGAACTGCCAGATATTTGGAAAGCAGCTAACGTAGTCCCGATATACAAGAAAGGAGATAGACAGGAGGCACTGAACTACAGGCCAGTGTCCCTAACCTGTATACCATGCATGCTGATGGAGAAGATTGTGCAAAGAAAGCTAGTGGAACATCTGGAGCGAAAGAACTTTGTAACACAGCATCAACATGGGTTCAGGGATGGCAGGTCCTGCCTCACATGGTTACTTGAATTCTACGATCAGGCAACAAAAATCAGGCAAGAAAGAGAAGGGTGGGGATAATTGCAACAATTATCCAATAGTATAATGTTGCAATTTTCTCACATGGAAATTTAAATAAATTGTAGTTGGTCCTATAGTCAGTATCTAAGGATCTACAATACTGAATTGCTATAATTTCCTTTGGAATTTACTTAAGGTTACATAATTATTCTTGAGCTCCTGTGATGAGAGTGACTGGCAGGAACCCGTGCACAACCTCAGCTGCCAGGTATTGGTGGCTGGATAACTTGGAGTTGGGGCTGTTTTCCTCTTAACAACTCCTCCTGTATTGTTTGACTAGTTGTCTTCATTTGTTTTTTCATTAAAATCTTTACTTTGTTTCCTTATTCCTGGTACCGTGAGTGGTTCAAAGTACCACTCCTTTAGAAGCATCTAAACTCCTTGTATGAGGAGTTTAGATGCTTCCCTCAAACCAGATGGTTGCCTGGTTGCCTTACAGGTCGCGTAGGTCCAGAGACGTGGTTTGTTATAGAGGCTGTTGTACTAGTGCATGAGCTCCAGGGAGCTACTTTTAACATAGCATTTCATTACACTCAACTCTGTTGTCTGGGGGGGCGAGCCCCTTGTGGCTTCCTTAAGCTACCATACTGATATAGTGCCAGACTATTAGGTGCCATCAGTCGTGGAGGTGTTCTTTACTTCCGGGCACCACAAACCTGAACCCGGTCCCTTCATAGAGGCAAAAAAATAAATGTGCAGTATAACACAAACATTTGTGTTATACTCCTGTGTAACACAGGAGTTGGCTGCATCAACCTTGTGTCAACCTGAAGAACCCCAAGAAGCCAAATGCCGCACCAACCATGAGGTTGGCACGACGTTTGGTTTCTTGAGGTTCGGATCTGCCCTTTCCGATGGGGGGCAGCTGGCTCTTTTTGCCCGCGATTCGTGGGGTTTTCAGGTTGTTTCTTCCAGTCTTTGGTGGCGTTGGGCGGCCCTTCCTCCTATCGAAGGGTCAGGTCTAGGGGGGCCGGCCGCTTCCCCGTCCCTCTGTTGGGTCATCTCGGAGAGGCTTTGCTTGGGCGTGATCGAAACGACCTTGTCTCTCAAGTTGGTTTCCTGCATGTTTCCAGTTCCAAAACGGGACCGTGCGGATCTCTGGTACATTCTGGACTTGTCTCGTCTGAACCGGTTGATTCCTTGCACCTCCTTTCGGATGACCATATTGTCCGAGGTCCAGCTTCTTCTCGAGCCGGGCACTTGGATGATTTCCATGGACCTCAGGGACGCTTATTGGCATGTTGCTATTCATCAGGGGATCAGGAATTGGTTGGGTTTTGTGGTGGGGCAAAGACACTTTTGTTGTCTTCCCTTTGGCTTGAATCTGACACCTCGCATTTTCATGTGTTTAACCAGGGTCATTGTGGCCCATCTGCGTCTGCTAGGTCTTCAGGTTTTGGCCTACTTCAACGACTGGTTGGTGTGGGCTCCCAGCTGGTCTGCTTGCCAGGTTCATTTCCAGCGTGCCAGGTGCGGGTCCCTTGTGAATTGGTGGAAGTCCCAGTTGGTTCCGTCCCAAGTTCGGACTTGTCTGGGCCTAGTGTGAGACTCTCAAACTGCGTCCCTTTTGTGGCTTTGCTCCGATTGTGGTCCTACCTTCAGCTGTTTTTGAGGGGTACCTGGGTCACTAGGCGGTTCATCGAGCAGCTGTGCAGGAACCTGAATTTTGCCATGCTGGTTTATCTGCTGGGCAGGGTTTGGCTTCAGAGGCTGTTCTGGTATCATTAGGGCAGTCTCTTTCACCACTCTCGCAATCGCTGGGCATGTTCTTTGGTGTCCTTGCGTCCGTTGCTTTGTCTCTGGCTTCCTCTTTAGGATTTTCAAGGTTCGGTGCCATGGCATCTTCCTTTCCTCTCACTCAATGTGTTCACGGATGCCTCACCCATCGGTTGGGGTTCTGTGACCAGCTCTCACCAGGCCGGCCAGGGGCGTTGGGATTTGTCCTTCCTTCGGGTTCACAGCACAATGCGGGAGTTTGTGGCTGTGTGGCAGGTGCTGCAGCGGATTCGGCTTCCTTGGGGCTCTGTGATCCGGCTCTATACAGAGTGCTTCCCTATGGTTCATTGTCTCAAATGGGGGGGAAGGGGTGTCTATGCAGTCCATGGCTCTTTGGGGTTGTAAGTTTAGCTCTCTGTGCTGTTCACATTCAGTGCGTGTCCAACATCCTGGCAGACAACCTGTGGCTCTTCATAGAAAACCAGCGTTGAATTTAATGAAGTACCATTTTCTGGGCAAGCCCCCGAAGCTCCCTGACACCCTCCATCCCTCCGGCCTGCGATTTTGCATCATTAAAGAACTGAGTGGGCAGGGGGGGGAGGGGGGACTCTAATGAGCAAGAGTGCTAGTTGAGTGAAGGGTTGCTGGTTTGCTTTTTTTCTGGGGGAGTTCCTTTGCTCTTTCTGGACGTACTTCGCAATTTTCACAAAACTGTCGTTTTTGTTTCGCCTGTCTTTCTGGGTGCCTTCCCTGGTCGATGGCAAAATATGACATACTTGAAATGTAAAGTGCTCATAGGCCATTGCTCCCTGCACCTCTCTGAGGGGAGCAGGTTCTGGTTCATGGTCCCAGTAGACATAAGGACTCCTATGACTGATGACCCCAAATTAATAAAGCACTATATCAGTTGGATAGCTTCATGGAGCCTCCGGGGCTCGCCCTGATAATGGCGTTTCATTACATTCAACGCTGGTTTTTTCTTCTACCCTGTCCGACATCCAAGTAGTAGGGCATCATTTCTTCCCTCCTTCCTATCCCAAATCCTTATCCTCATTCCTTCCGAGTGCTATACAGTCATCATGGGTTAACACTTTCTCCTGATAATTATGTTGCCTTACTGTTCTTCCAGTGTGGGATCCCTTGCAGATTAAGGATTGATGGTATCATACTGTGGAGGGCTGAAATATAGCAGCAGCACTTTACATTTTTTGTGGAACTCTTTCACAGTAATGAAGCATGTGTTACTAGTTTTGTATATGGTTTATGCTGTAAGTTATTTATTAATAAAAGTAATAATGAGGTTCTAAAAAATTGTCATGAGGTTCTATGAAACCTGATCATTTACAATTGGTAATGTCCTGAATGTACTCTACAGGAAGAACGAATCTTTCTACGTAATTACACAGGACAGCATGACATTGGATGATGTAGAGCAACTTCTTCGGGAGACAGATCACAATGGGTTCCCTGTGGTCGTGAGCAGGCAGTCTCAATACTTGGTTGGCTTTGTTGCCAGACGAGACTTAAATATTGCCATCAGTAAGTAAATGGGCATTGGCCAGTTCTCCTCGTATGATATGTTATTTAAAGAAGTATGTTTGTGTCAATACAGGCTTCTCACCAACCTTGAATATTTAACAATATTTTTCAATTTCATTAAGTTCAGAGAAAATTAGCAAAGGAAATTAAAAAATTTGAGGGTATTAAATTTTTCTGGATGGTTACGTATGCATGTTGAATATCCTGTTTTGAAAGGTACATTTTCCGTCTTGTTTAGTTTTCCCTCTCAGGAATGTTGTATACTTTGCACATTATGGGTAAACATATTCTTGATGCACTAATAAATTTTTATCTAAAGAAAGTAGTGTCAAATGTACATGACACCTTCTGGTCATTATATTTGGTCGGTCCCTCAGCATGATCCTATACTCCCTTCTGGTACACAGAAAAGTGCTTTCATTAAAAAGAAAGTTTGTCCAGGCTCTGCTTGCAACACAGAGTTCATGAGCTGTGCCCTGGCAAACTACCTTTCTACAGCAGGTCCTACCACTGACCAACAACAGGTCAGTGTCAACACCACTGCCATATCCTCTCACATATTCCCCTGTTGCTGTAGATGGCAGAGCTAGAGGAAACCTTCAAATACAGAGAAGCTAATGAAAGAAGTACTAGGGCATGAGTGACCGAATATGCTACTCAAGAAAGTTCCTTTGGAGTTATCCCACTTGGTTGCTGCTTAAGACAAATCTTAGTTGAAGTGCCACATACTACAAGAAGGATGAGGCTTACCTGGGCTGCAGATTGGTGTTTAGGAGATGTATAAGAAGAAGCTGTAGGAAGAACAGCAGCTGAAGCCTTGATATCTGGCCCTTAAGAGAAGAGAGTCAATAAGATGAGTCTGCCCAAGGCACACATCCAGGTGCATTTCCAAAACCCTTGTGCTCTGATGTCAGCAAAAGACATTGCTCAGTGAGTGTCGAGAGTTATTTTCCCTGGACCGTTTGGGAATCTTTCCCCATTTGAGACCTTCATCACGTGATGTTGTCTTTGCCCTTGGGGTAAATCGGAGGTCTTGGGCTTTCCGTCTTGCCCTGGGTAGAGGAGTGTTATTGGCTGGGTGGGGTGCACTGTGGCTGGCACAGCTAGCTTTACTTCAACACAGCGGCCATGTTTCTCTCTGATTGCCAGTTTGTTTGTTGTGTGTCGTCAGTGGGTTTTCTTTTCATTTTCTTTCTGGGGGGGAGCCCCTACAGCTCCCCGGAGCTATCCACGGCTGATATGGATACCCTAACTATTTTGCATCAGTCGATGTGGGTGGAGTTTAAGGCCTACCGGGGACCACGAGCCAGAACCTGGCCCCCTCAGAGAGGCACGGGGAACAATGGCCGATAGAATTGCACATGTGATTTGGAGCATTCTATATCTGCCATCGACCGGGACAGGCACCCAGAAAGGTAAGCGCCACAAAACAAACCCCTATTCTGGTTAACAACAAAAATCGACAAACGAGTGGACAGAACTCCCCAAGAAAAACGAACTAACAAGTATGACGTCACACGAGCCACGCCACATGTCTGCGCAGCTCCCCCCCCTCCCCGGGAGGGAGAAGACGGAGCCCCAGACCCCCGCGCCGGCGATCCCCGCCCCAGTTCCTTGGCTGATGGGATAGTGCATGGTCGTGTGGCTCCAGCTCCGGTCTTGTCTCAGTGCTGTGACTTGTTTGCAGTGCTGCTCTTACGGTGGTCGTGTGAGCTGGGAGTAGTATTCTCAGGTACTCGGGCTGCATGTGCTTAGGGTCATTTTCCCTGAGTGCCCTGTAATTACCACCTTTGGGGCTTGGGGTTGCCTTCCACAAGTCACCTTGGGTCTACCTCTGTTGGCTTTTCGCTGCTTGGCGTTTGGCTGCCCCGAGTGTTTGGGGGTTTTCCTCCCTTGTTTACCTTGGGGTAAGTGGTAGTTACAGCACTGGTGGGGCGCAGGGTACTGCATAGCTAATTTTCACCTATAACAGCGGTCGGCTCTGTTCCCTCTGGGTACGTTGTCCACTTGTGTGGTTTTTCTTTTATATTTGTTTTTGCCTGGTAGGGGGGGTCTGCCTTGTGTTCCCCCCCCCCCCCTTATATTAGGGTTGTTTGTGTGGTGGCACCCCCTGCTTCGCCCTCGCGAATGGACACATCCCGTGGGTTCAGCTTTAGCTGTCTCAACTTCGTGTTGGCGAGTGGTGCACCTACCGCTTCCCGGGTATGTCCTCTTATTTTTTTAGGTGGTCTTTGGTGAAGTAGCTCCGGGGAGCCGTAGGGGCTCCCCCAGAAAACCAGCGTTGAATGTAATGAAACGCCATTTTCTCGGTGAGTCCCGGAGGCTCCCCAGCACCCTCCCGCCCTCCGGTCGGCATTTTTTCGCGGTTTTGATATCCAGCCTCAGAACTGAGGCGGGGGTCTGTGGCTCCCCCTTCCCCTCCCGAGGAGGGGGGAGCTGCGCAGACATGCGGCGCGGCTCGTGTGACGTCATGCTTGTTAGTTCGTTTTTTTTTTCGGGAGTTCTGTCCACCCGTTTTGTCGATTTTTGTTGTTAACCAGAATAGGAGTTTGTTTTGTGGCGCTTACCTTTCTGGGTGCCTGTCCCGGTCGATGGCAGATATAGAATGCTCCAAATCACATGTGCAATTCTATCGGCCATTGTTCCCCGTGCCTCTCTGAGGGGGCCAGGTTCTGGCTTGTGGTCCCCGGTAGGCCTAGAACTCCACCCACATCGATTGATGCAAAATAGTTAGGGTATCCATATCAGCCTGGATAGCTCCGGGGAGCCTCCGGGACTCGCCCAGAAAATGGCGTTTTATTACATTCAACGCCGGTTTTTTATTCACTGGCATTCTCACCTTGTTTAGACAGAGGAGGTCTGCTTAGCTCCTTATTAGGCAAGCCTAGGTTGTGTTGGTAGTCATCCTCTATTTCTCCCGAGGTTTCATACCAGCTGTTGGTAGTTAGTTTGCCTGCTACCTGACAGGGTTCTACCAGCTTTGCTAGCTCCTGTGCCTGGGCTTCCAGTAGGGTGCTCATTCACCCTATGGGCCCTGGAAAACCCCATGGGCTTGGTCGTATAATGGCTACTTCTGAGGCCGCTCTTGTCTTGTGCGAAGTCGAGGGTTGTTTGTTGCTCTTGCCTCAGGGAAACCATCATCCGTACTGCCTCCTTCACACTGCCTGTTGGGTCGGGGACACCACTGACCCAGAGTTTTGCAGGCCTTGTTCCCCCACTTGTACTTCACTTTACCCATTCCTTGCCTGGTGATCTCAAAGATCAGGCAGCGGCTGCATTGCATGCTTGATTCTCCTTACTGCAACGAGCCAGGTTGGTTGCCCGGTTGGTGGCCCCAGAAGCTGCTCCACTTGGGTTTTAGGGCCCAGGATTTGGGGGTGTTGGTCGCTTTGACCTTGGTTCCTTCCTCGCCACTGCTTCCTTCCCAGGTGGGCATGATTCGCTCTGTTCCTTCCTCTCCCTGCTTCTGACTCTTGAATGTCTGAGAGTTTCGGAGTCAAGGCGGGGTTTTGCTCGAGTGGCTTTGGGGGTTGCCCCTTCCAATTTGTCTGCGAAGGTGGTCGAGTCAGATTTTCCCGCTGAGGCTTCTGGGTCAACCCAGTGGACTTCCTTCTTGGAAGCTTTCCTCTGGATGCCACCTTTTCTTCAGGGGTGGTGGGCGTGGAAGCCTCTGCCCTGGGGCCTGTGTTTGGGATTCTCGGAGCTTGGTGGGAGTCCTCTTGGAGCACTTGAAGCACAGGGGCAGCCCCCAGAGCTGCCCCTGCTTGGGTCCTTGTGCGTTCTGGGCTGGGGTTGTTGCTGCAGGAAAGGGAGTTTTTGTCCCCCTCTTCCCTTTCTGAATTAGTTTTAGCATATTTGCTGGTGTGATTTACCCACCCTCACGTCAGGTGCATCCATCTTTTACTTGGATGTTTTATCTGGGGAAAAAACAAGCGTTGAATGTAATAAAATGCCATTTTCTGGGCGAGTACTGGAGGGTTCGGGTCACTTGGGGCTTTACCATCCGGCTCCGGACTGTTCTCTGGTGGTTCATTGCCTGAACCACAGGGGTTCTCTTCGGTCCTTGCCTCTTGGGGTTGGTTCCTTCGAGTGGCTCATCTGCTTGATTCTCAGGGTTTGGCTTTCTGTGCAGTTCATGTCCTGAGAGTGTCCAATGTCCTGGCAGAAGGGTGCCTTGTTTTGTTTCTAGGGAAGATATTTTGATTTTCTGTGGGGAGCCCTTACAGCTCCTTGGGCTTATCAGGCTCAGTATGTTATTAGACTGGGACATTAGCTAAGGAGTTTAGACCTACCAGGGACCAGTGCCAGAACCTGGCCCCTTCAAAGAGGTTTCAGGGAGCAATGGCCCTGGAAAAGCCCCCTTGTGGTTGGGGTTTTCCTTCTCTGCCATCGACCGGGGTTAGGCACCCAGAAAGGTAGGCATAACAAAACAAACCCCACATGGTAAAAAACTAAAACAGAAAACCAAACAGAGAGGTAGAAACTCCCTACAATCCCAAGGAAACAAGCAAACATCACACTTTACTGCCACGCTGATCATCTGCGCAGCCCTCCCCACCCAGAGAGGGGAAGGGGGGAGCCCCGGACCTCACCATGCTGGCTGCCTAGCATCACTTCGTACGCTAATGTCAACCGGGATAGACGCTTCTCTGGCCTCGGTTTCCTAGGCGGTGTTTGCCTTTCGTGGTGTTCACTGCCGTGTGTTGGGTTGTGCGGTGGCCAGGTGTTCCTCATCAGTACCGGGGCTGCATGCTCTTAGGGGCTTCCTTCCCTAAGTGCCCTGTGAGTACTGCCCCTGTGTGACAGGGTTATCTTCTCTGGGGCGTTCGGGAACCATTCCCGTAGAGGTTCTTGCTGTTCGGCATTTGCCTCACCCTTGGGGCCAGCTGGGGCTTGGGGCCCTTGTTTGGCCCTGGGTAGGGACTGGTATTGTGCTGGTTAGGGCGTCAAGGTGTTGCGCGACTTGCCACCTAAGCGGCGACTGGTTCCTGTTGCCTCTGGAGACAGTGTACTTTTGCTGGGGTTTTCTTTTGTTTTTATTTTCATTTGCTTGGTAGGGGTTCTGCCTAGTGTGGCTATTGTTCCACTGGTAGTGTTTGGTGGCCCTCTGCTAGGCCCCCGTGATTGTACACGTCGCAGGGGTTTTCAGTGTTGTCCTCTACCCCCTTGTTAGTTTTGGGTTTTAACCGGTGAGCAACACCTTGCCCGGGCTTCCCGTAGTTGTTACTCTACGGGCCCTGGAAAACCATCAGGGCTCGGTGGACCGTTGAATGTGTCTTCCGGGTTCCAACCCGTCTTGTGCAGGTTCGTTGGTTGCTGTGCCCTTCTCTCCGGGTGACAGTCGCCACTTTTACCTCCGTCATGTTGGATGTTGGGTCCCGGACTCTTTGACCCGGAGTCTTGCGAGAGAGATTTTCTGCTTGTTCTCCAGTACTCTCCTGATGTTATTACTGTTGAGAGTATAGGCAGCATCCGTGTTGCAAGCTAGGTTAGGTTGCTGCAACACGCTAGGTTGGTTTCCCACTCGGATGCCCGGGGCCGCCCAGTTTTGGTTACGTGCTGTTCACCCCTTTCCCTCCCTGTTCCCGGCTCCGGACCGTCTGCGGGTTTCGGGGTCGGGGCGGGGTTTAGTTGGGGCTGAGACTCTGGCGGTTTCGGGGGCTACCTTGTTCGGGTTGGGGATGGAGGTTTTTGAGCCTGTTCCTCGTGCCAAGGCTTCCGGGTCTTACCAGCGGCCCTTTCTTGCTGCCTTTCCCATGGACTCTTCCTTTTGTGTAAGGGCGGAAGGTGTGGAGGATGGCTCTGCCCTGGGGCCTCTGTTGCAGGTTCCCGGGGCTGTGGGAGATGCCTGCTAGCAGTCCTGGTGCTGTTTGCCCCTGCCTGGGGTTTTCTGCTTCAGGGCGGAGTTTTCGCCGATCTAGTATGCTTGCTTCCCACTTTTGCTGGTGTGTTTTCGTATCTTTCGCGTCGGTCACAGCCCCCTGTTCTGGTGGCCATTTTCTTTCTGCCGGTTTCCCGGCGTGGCCACCAGGGCAACGCAGCTGTTTGTTTACATGCGCCTGGGTGTGCAAGCGTCTTGGGTGAGTTTTTTCTCCTCTTTCAGGGGTTTTATTCTCCTGTTGTAATTTCTTTGCTTTTCTGGTGTTTTCTGCCCTTCTTCTGTTCCTCTGGGAACGTTTGGATGTTGGTTTTTACACCGGATTTTCCGTTTTCTGTCTGTTTTGGGTCTGGGCCCTAGGGTTTGGGCTCAGTGTCCCTGTCCGTTTATGCTTGCTCCCACACCTTGTCCCTCGGTTTTCGGTCTGTTTTGGCCGTTTCCTTGGGCGGGTTCTCTCTGGGGGCTGTGCCTTGCCTTTCTGTGGTGTATTTCCGCCGGCAAATGTGATGGTTTGGGCTTCCCGCGTTCAATTCCGGGTTCCTTTGGGTTCTTTGGTTTCGTTCCGAAGGTTTCATCCTCTTGGGATCCTTTGTGGGTTCAAGGGGTATTGTTTCCTCATGTGTAACCCTGTTCTGCCTTATGGGGTTCCGGGGTCTTCTTGGCTTGCAGCCTGATCTTTTTGGGTCTTGGCATGTGTTGTGATCTCGTGCTGGGGCTTTGGGTTTTGTGGTCGAGGTGGGCCTTTTGATGCAGTTTTGTGCTTCTTTGTGCCTTCTTTGCCTGACCGGCGTGGTACTCTCTGTCCGCTGGTCGGCTGCTAGTAATTTTTCTTTTCACGTGTGTGTGTGTGTGTGTGTGTGTGTGTGTGTGTGTGTGTGTGTGTGTGTGTGTGTGTGTACGTGTGTGTACGCACGTACATGTAATTACGTAAGTGTAGTTACAGGATGAGAATTACGCTCGTGGTGTCCCGTCTTCCCAGCACTCTTTGTCATATAACACTTTGAAACTACTGACGGTCTTGGCCTCCACCACCTTCTCACCTAATTTGTTCCAAACCGTCTACCACTCTGTTTGCGAAAGTGAATTTTCTTATATTTCTTCAGCATCTGTGTTTAGCTAGTTTATATCTATGACCTCTTGTTCTTAAAGTTCCAGGTCACAGGAAATCTTCCCTATCGATTTTATCAATTCCTGTTACTATTTTGTATGTAGTGATCATATCACCTCTTTTCTTGTCTTCTAGTTTTGGCATATTTAATGCCTCTAACCTCTCCTCGTAGCTCTTGCCCTTCAGTTCTGGGAGCCACTTAGTAGCATGTCTTTGCACCTTTTCCAGTTTGTTGATGTGCTTCTTAAGATATGGGCACCACACAACCGCTGCATATTCTAGCTTTGGCCTAACAAATGTCGTGAAAAATTTCTTTAGTATATCGCCATCCATGTATTTAAAAGCAATTCTGAAGTTAAAAAGCATGGCATAGGCTCCTCGCACAATATTCTTTATGTGGTCCTGAGGTGATAGTTTTCTATCTAGAACTACCCCTAGATCTCTTTCTTTATCCGAATTCTTTAAAGATTTCTCACATAATATATAGGTTGTGTGGGGTCTATGTTCTCCTATTCCACATTCCATAACATGGCATTTATTAACATTAAAGTCCATTTGCCAAGTGGTGCTCCATATACTTATTTTGTCCAGGTCATCTTGAAGGGCATGACAATCATCTAAGTTTCTTATCCTTCCTATTATCTTAGCATCATCAGCAAACATGTTCATATAAATCTGTATACCAACTGGTAGATCATTTATGTAGACAATAAACATCACTGGTGCAAGAACTGAGCCCTGGGGCCTCGGGGCCCCAGGGGCCTCCAAGGGGCCTCGTAGCCTGGTGGATAGCGCGCAGGACTCTTAATTCTGTGGCGCGGGTTCGATTCCCGCACGAGGCAGAAATAAATGGGCAAAGTTTCTTTCACCCTGAATGCCCCTGTTACCTAGCAGTAAATAGGTACCTGGGAGTTAGTCAGCTGTCACGGGCTGCTTCCTGGGGGTGGAGGCCTGGTCGAGGACCGGGCCGCGGGGACACTAAAGCCCCGAAATCATCTCAAGATAACTCAAGAAGATAACCTGTGGTACTCCACTTGTGACATTTCTCCAGTCTGATACATTGCCTCTGATTACTGCCCTCATTTTTCTATGTCAGAAAATTTTTCATCCATGTTAAAAGCTTACCTGTCACCCCTCCAATATTTTCCAGTTTCCAGAACAACCTCTTATGTGGAACTCTGTCGAAAGCCTTTTTTAGGTCCAGATAAATGCAGTCAAACCCAACCATCTCTTTCCTGTAATATCTGTGGCTCGATCATAGAAACTGAGTAAATTCGATACACAGGGTCTTCCAGATCGAAAACCATACTGTCTGTCTGATATTATATCATTTCTCTCCAGGTGTTCTACCCATTTAGTTTTGATTAGTTTTTCCAATACTTTCACTATTACACTTGTCAATGATACAGGTCTATAATTGAGGGGGTCTTCCCTGCTGCCACTTTTGTAGATTGGAACTATGTTAGCCTGTTTCCACACGTCTGCTACGATTCCTGTACACAGGGATGCCTGAAAGATCAGGTGAAGTGGAATGCTGAGCTTAGATGCACATTCTCTCAGAACCCATGGTGAAACTCCATCTGGGCCAGCTGCTTTGTTCTTACTGAGCTCCTTTAGCATCATATTTTCCACTTCATCTCTAGACACCTCTATCCGCTCTATGTTGTTCTCTGGAATTCTTATTGTGTCTGGTTCTCTGAAGATTTCATTTTGTACAAACACACTTTGGAACTTTTCATTTAATGTTTCACACATTTCCTTTTCATTTTCCGTGAATTTGTTTCCCATTTTCAACCTCTGGATATTATCCTTTACCTGCAATTTGTTGTTTATGAATTTGTAGAATAGGCCCGGTTCTGTTTTACATTTATCCACTATCCCTTTTTCAAAATTTCTTTCTGCCTCTCTCCTTACTGTCGTAGTTATTTCTCACATCTTTGTATCGCTGGTATGTGTACACGTGTGTGTGTGTGTTTGTGTGCGCGCACATGTGTGTATATGCATGTGCATACGCCCATGTGTGTAATTACCTAAGTGTAGTTACAGGATGAGAGCTACGCTCGTGGTGTCCCGTCTCCCCAGCACTCTTAGTCATATAATGCTTTGAAATTACTGATGGTTTTGGCCTCCACCACCTTCTCACCTAACTTGTTCCAACCGTCTACCACTCTGTTTACAAAAGTGAATTTTCTTATATTTCTCCGGCAGCTTTGTTTCGTTAGTTTAAATCTGACATCTTGTTCTTGAAGTTCCAGGTCTCAGGAATTCTTCCCTATCAATTTTATCGATTCCTGTTATTATTTTGAACGTAGTGATCATATCACCTCTGTTTCTTCTATCATCTAATTCTTGCATATTAATGCCTCTAACCTCTCCTCGTAGCTCTTGTCCTTCAGTTCTGGGAGCCACTTAGTGGCATGTCTTTGCACCTTTTCCAGTTGATGTACAGTACTTAAGATATGGGTTGTGCGTGGTGAGGTCTGGGGCTCCCCCTCCCTCTCTTGGGGTGGGGAGGGCTGCGCGGATGATCGACGTGGCAGTAAAGTGTGATGTTTGCTTGTTTGCTTGTTTCCTTGGGATTGTAGGGAGTTTCTACCTCTTTGTTTGATTTTGTTGTAGTTTTTTACCATATGGGGTTTGTTTTGTTATACCTAGCTTTCTGGGTGCCTAACCCTGGTCGATGGCAGAGAAGGAAAACCCCAACCATTAGGGGGTTTTCCAGGGCCAATTCTCCCTGAAACCTCTCTGATGGGGCCAGGTTCTGGAGCTGGTCCCTGGTAGGTCTCAACTCCTTAGCTAATGTCCCGGTCTAATATAACATACATTAGCCCGATAAGCTCCAGGGAGCCTCCGGGGCTCACCCAGAAAATGGCGGTTCGTTATTTCAACGCTGGTTTTTTACGATGTAGATTGCACAGGTTAACCAGACAGTGGTCTATTTTGATTCGCCTACCTTACTGGGTCCTTTCCCAGTCGATGGCAATTATGACATTTCTTAACTATAAAGTGCTCATAGTCCATTGCTCCCTGCTCCTCTCTGAGGGGACCAGGTTCTGGCTCGTGTTCCCCTGGTCGGCAAAAGAACTCGGCAACTGATGACGCTAGGTTAGTATGGCACCTAATCAGTGATGATAGCTTCGGGGAGCCTCCGGGGGCTCACCCAGAAACTGGCGTTTCATTACATTAATATATATATATATATATATATATATATAATTTTTATATATATATATATATATATATATATATATATATATATATATATATATATATATATTATTTATATATATATATATATATTATATATATATATATATATATATATATATATTATATTATATATTTTTCCAGATGGTTTAATTATTAAAGTGGTTGTTTGTGAGGTCAGGAAGTTTTGGTGCCTTCTGGCAAACTTGGACCCGAGATACCTGAGCCCTGCACGTTGCCTCTACAAGTCTCACTTGGTTTCGGTCGCTTCATCTTTTCCAGGTGTCACTGGCTCCTGGCCAGCCCTCTACCCACCTTTGCCATGCAATCAGTGATTTGTTGGGCAAGGGGGGGTGATCACGTGACTCGCTTTGAATTGTGTCCTGTTTCATAACTATTCCCAAATAGGACTCCTTTCTGCCATGCTACATCCTCTCTTGACTTTACAAGTTTACATTGTCCAACATTCTGTATGACCACCATGTCCGTAGTTGGCAGCCAGTCATGGCTTATTTTCATGGATCTGCATGATGCCTATTAGCATGTTCCCATCCAGCCATAGTTCAGGGACTGACTGAAGTTCTGAGTGGGACTCCTTGCTTGCCATTAACAGGCAAGCAAGGATTCAGCCTGGCACTCAATTTCTTCACCAGTTTATCCCTTGCCAGGAGGTTGGTTCTTTAGATATTGACTCGGTTTGACTTCCTTGTCAACCTGGAAAAGTTTCAACTGGAGGTATTCCAGGCTCTTCAGTGCTTCTGTCTAATTTTGACAGAAGTAGATGTGGGTTCCAGCCAGAGATCGTCACAGCTCCCTGTGACGATCTCTGGCTGGAACTCGAGGCCGGCTTCGAGTAATAATTATTAATTGTATTATCGTCATAATAATAATTATAATAATAATTGTGTTAATTGATAATTATTATTCTTCCTTCTGCTGGGTCATGAAGAAAGCCGGCCTCGGGGTGAAAGGGGGCTGTGATGATCTCTTTCTGAACCCTTAGGTGCTGGACTCAGTTGTCTAGCTCTTAGGAGTCGTTCAGCTCTAGCTCTGCTTCAGGAGGCTGGCGTTGTTTTTGCCCCTGCTGGGGTGGTTCTTCTCTGGCCCCGACCACGTCGGTCTCCGGGTTTGGAGTCACTGTATCTTCTTTTACCAACCTCGAGGTAAACTCCGAAACTGGAGCCCCCTAGGGCAGTTCGTTATTGCCTTCAACCTCATTCTGACAGTTCCTGCAAAAGCGCTGGAACCAATCGTATTAGCGTTTGCCTTTCCATTGGAGACTTGGCGCTGTGGAGAGGGGAAACCTGCTGCATGGGTGACAGCTTCTCCCTCGTATCAACCTACCCTGGCTTTGCACCCTGTAGAGGCCTCTCCTTACCAACAACCAGAGTGCAACTGCATAGTCTCCTGAGACTGATGGATGCCTACTACTTGATGTGGTTTGCCCTGCCTTCCGTCGTGGATATGCAACACATTCCTATCTCAGGAGGTGGACCTGTCTGCCTAGTTTTTTTATCGCCTGGTTTCTTTGAGGCCAGGAGATAATATGAGGTGACTTAAAAGGCATTTTACAAGTTTTTAGCACTTCACCAGATTTCTTTGTTGGTTGCAGTGTTCCTATCCTTTCTTTTCTCACTTAGTTTATTGAGAACTGTCAGCTTATTCTGAATGCTGTTGTCTTGGATTGTTTGGCTGTAGCAGAGCCTCTCTCTTCCTTGAGTTTGTTCCTGCTTATTATCAGAATATTGCTACAGTTCTCTCATTGGTGTCTTTGCCAGCCATTATCTACTACACAGTTATTACATAGATGTGAGTTATTTGAACTGTGAATTGATGCACAATTAAATTTTATGTCTTGCCATACTGCAAATTTACTCCAAGATTAAGCACAGTCCTTGCTTGGTCTTGAAGAGTTTTGATAAACTCGCCTATTTCATCTTAAAGCATATTGATCTGTGTGTGTTGGTTGGCCTGAGGCACATCTGGTGACATGTGAATGTCTATTTTAATTACATCTCTTTGGCCCGGGTCTATCTGCCCAAGATAGATTGTTGATACAGGATGTAATAGTCTCTCAAGCTGACTTTGTCTTTCATACCTTCTTAACATTTTTGTAGGAAGTCATGTTAAGCAATTCTCACAAGGTGCCTAAGTAAAGTAGGCATTTTAATTTAAAAAAAAGTGGTCTTACCACTGTTGTATATCTGGTCTTTTTCTAGTTTTATTGAGTTTTTTCAGGTAAAAATTTCAGGCTGGAACATGTGCACAAGCATATGCTGGAAGTGGCATAAGCTTAATAAAAATTCCTTTCTGGGGGAGTCCCGGAGGCTCCCCGGAGCTTACCAGGCTGATATGCTAATGTCAGACTTTGGCATCAATCATGTGTACGGAGTTCTTATGGGCCTACCGGGGACCACGAGCCAGAACCTGGCCCTCTCTAGAGAGGTAAGGGGAGCAATGGCCTATAGAAACCCCTGTGTGGTTGGAAGCATTCTGTGTCTGCCATCGACCTGGTCAGGCACCCAGAAAGGTAAGCATCCCAAAACAAACCCCTATTCTGGTGAAAATTGCAACCAAAAATCGAACGAGTGGATAGAACACCCCAAACAAAAACGAGCAAACTAGTATGACGTCACCCGTCATCGCGCCGCTGTCTGCGCAGCTTCCCCCCTCCCCGGGAGGGAGAAGGGGTAGCCCCAGACCTACCACGCCAGCGATCCACACCCCAGTTCTTCGGCTGATGCTAATGGCACCGTTTGTGTGCTCCGGCTACAGTGATTGGTTCAGCACTGTACCTGGAGTGTGGTGTCTGTCTTCTAGTTGGTGCGTGAGCCAGGAGTGAGTCTCCAGTACTCAGGCAGCATACGCCTAGTGTTACCCCTAGGTAACCTGTAAGTACTGCCCTTGGGGCTTGGGGTTGCCTTCCACAAGTTCCTTGGGTCTTGGTTCTGCTAGGCCGTTTTCTGCTCGGTTTTTGGCCGCCCTTTGTGTGATAGGGGGGTTCTGTCTCCTTTGTTCGCCTTAGGGTAAGGGGCAGTTTGCACTGGCGGAGCGCAGGGTGCTGCGCAGCTTGTTTTCACTAATCATAGCGGCCGGCTCTGTTCCGCCTGGGTACGCTGTACTTTTGCGGGGTTTTCTTTTTCTTTTTGTTTGCCTTCCTGGTGGGGGCTCTGCCTTTGGTTCTTTCCCCCTTTATGTCGGGTTCTCTTCCTTCTTCTGGTGGTTCTATCAGCTAGGTCCCTGTGAGTGTACACGTCCTGGGGGTTCAGCTCTTAGAACGTTGTTTGGTAGCCATGGGCGCCGGTTAGCAGTACCCTGCCTGGGATTACTTGAGCACGAGTCCTCTTAAAGTAAACGCTCGGGACCCTGGGAAACCCCTAGGGGAAGTGTGGGCCCGATGGATGTGGCCCCGGAGGCCCCCCCCCCCCTCGCTTTGTGCAAGTTCGAGGGTTGCTCTGTCTCCCTTGTCTCAGGGTGACTCTCACTGTTTTGCCTCTGTCTGCAGCCTGTGGGGTTGGTGACACCTTCGGCCCAGGGTCCAGCAAGTTTTGTTGCTTGTTTGTGACTCGGTTACCCAGTCTTATGTTGACTATGTGGCTGCACGCTGCACGGGCATTACACATTGGGTTTTGGTGGCAATGCGCTAGTTGTTTGCTCCTCGGAAGCCCCGAGGCTGCCCCGTTTTGGTTGGTGGTCTTGTCGGGTTCCCCCCCCCCTTTCCTCCCTACATCCGGGTCTTTACTGTCTGTGGGTTCGGGGTCGGGGTGGGGCTTCCTTGGTTTGAGACTCGGTTGGTCTCGGGGGCTTCCCCTTCCGGGGTAGTGACGAGGGCATTCGAGCCTGTTTCCTCCACCCATGTTGTAAGAGTCTGCCAGTGGGCCTCCCTTCCTTGGTGCTTTTCACGGCTGCCCCGGTTTTTTTCTTGAGGCTGGGGCTTTGGGGGGACAGCTCGGCCCCGGGTGGGTTCCCGGGGCTGACGTGGGGGGGGCCTTAAGCCCCGTTGGACCCCGCCGGGGTTTTTCTACCCCTCTGGACGAGGCTTGCGGTTATGTGGAGTTGGATTTTTCCTTCCCCCCACCCCTCTCTGCACGAGTACTTGGGCGTCAGCCCCTCCCCAGGCTCAGTTCCTTGTCCATTATGCCCAATGCTTCCGTCCTGTCGGTGGGTGCTTTTCTCCGTTCTTCGCCCCTTTTTCCTGGGACGGAACTTCTCCATCATGTCCCCCTCTTCTTGGGTTCTGCATGACTTTTGGTCTTGGGTGCGACTGGGTTTTTCTGTGCCTTCGTCCTTTGTGTTTGCTTCTATGTGTTCTTGAAGGTTCGGGACGGTTTTGCTCGTTCCCGTTTTACTGGTACGTCTGTCGTCGTTCGGTGAGGCTTCCCTCCGGGCCTTTCTAGGGCTTGTTGGTCCTATTCCGGGCATCTTCTTGGTGTTTTGGCCTTCTCGTTTTTTTGTTCATATCTCTTCTCTCCGTGCTGTGTCTCGGCACTGCTCGTTTTCCTTCCGTTCTGGTCCGGGATGCCAGATTGGGCTACTTGTAGCCGGTTGGGCTCTTTGTCACCATGTTGGGCTACTGGTAGCCCGCTTGGGTTCCGATTCGGTTCGTTGTTTTCCTTACATGAGCCGGCTAGGTTGTTGTTGCTTCCTTCTTTTGGCTTCTGTTTCCATGAGTTGGCCTGTTTCTTCAATGGATCGCTCGGGATACGACCCGTTGGGCTACTTTTCTGTTCTGTTGTTGGACGGAGTAGGATGGACCTGTGTAGCCCACCTGTTGGGCTACTTTTCTCTCGTGTCCTGCGCATTCGCCGTGGGAGTTTGTTTTGGTTCAGGGTGGTGTGCACATGTGCTGGTGTTCTGCGTCCATTTTCTCTCGAGGGGGGCTTCGCCTCTCGCTCTTATCATTCTCCAGTCTGTGCCCCGTTGCTCTTGGGGGTGTTCTGGAGTGCCGCTATGGGGAGATCACAGGGTTTTTCCCCGTGTTTTTGGGTGGGGGTGCCTTCTTCGCCGTTCCCCTCCTCCTCTTCGGCATGAGCAGCTCTGGCCTGCCTTCCGCAGGCAGTGCTCCCGGTTTTCTCAGCTATGGGTGCACGATACCGTGGCTGCCTCCAGCGGCTCCATTTTCATAGGCTTGCGTCATGGCCGTTCCGCGCCTATGTTCTGCAGGTGAGTTGGTGCTCATTGTGCTCGCCTAATTGTGCTTGCGGGGTTGGGCTCTGGCTATGGTTCCGCCTCTCACCTGTCATTCGACTGACGTGCGGATTTCTGAGTCTCCTGGGCTCTCTCGTCTTTACACTTGGAACTGTGTATGGGGTCAGCCCAGGTATGGGCTGCCTAATGTGCCTTGTCGCTGCCTAATGTGTTCCATCTGTTACCTGTGACACTGCAAACGTTTCTTCTAACGACCCTGTGGCTCGGTTGGGTTCTCGGTTTCCACCTGTGTCCCCTTGTTTGTGTGCCACCCGTGTTAGTTTATCTTTATCTACCCTGTCACTTCCTCTGGGAGTGTGGGACGTTTTGCTGCCGTTTTGATACTGACGGCTGCGTGTGGGAGTATGGTTGTGGTGTTTTGTTTAGCCCTTCCGGCTCCTTCTGCGCCTTCCTTGTTTGGGTTTTTTGTTCCCTTGATTTTTCTGGGGCCCTCCTTCCTTGCTGTGCTGGGCTTAGCTTTTCCATGTTCCCTGGATTCTCTGTCCTAACCTCGTTGTTCCTCGCCTAGTTGTGCTGGCTGGGGAGGAGCTTTGGCTCTCGTCCTCGCCCTCGCCTATCATTCGCTTTCTGTACAAGTTCTAGAGGCTACTGGTGACTCTTACCTGCACTGGACACTGGGTGTGGGGTTGGCTCCGCCACTTCCCTTCCTCAGCATTCCTCTCATCTTCCGCTTCTTCTTGTCCTTGCCGCTGGCTGTGGGCGTTTCTGCTGGTCTTTTATTATTCCTCCTCTACACTGTTGTGTGTTTGTTTTGTGCCTTTGCCTTCCTTGTTGCCAAGGTTTGGATTCCTGTTTCCTGGCTTGCCCTGCCTGTTGTTTTTTCAGGGTCTTGCGATGTCCCTTCTCTGGTGTCTCACGTCGGACTTGTGGTTTCCGATCCCCCTGGCGAGCTTGCTCGCGTTGGGGAGATTTCTGTTCGGCAGACGTTCCATCTCCTCCTTGCCGGCTTGGGCTTCCGACTCTGCTTCCTTGGTGGTCGCACCCGAGATCTTCCTGCGGCTCCGCTTCTTCCTAGGCTCGGATGACCCTTGGCAGGGCTGATTACGTTCTGCCCCAGGTATCTCGCGTCCGTTGGTGGTCAGGTGGCTTCGTTTTTGGTGTCCCACCTGTGTGCTTCTTGGCGGCAGTATGGGGTGTTTTGGCGGTCCTTCCTTTTCCTTTGGTCCCTTCTTCAGTGGCTGCGTTTGTTGGCGTCGGCTTGGCTTTTCTGCTGGGGGTTGGGGGCCGTCGACTTGCCGCATACTGTCGCCTCGTTTTATGCGGCACTGGCGGAGCCGCTTCGGCTTGCTTTTGGACTTTCATCTGCACCGTTCGTAAGCTGTCTCGTGGTTGTTTCACCTCCGGCCTGTTCTTGCGCCGCTTGAGCCGTCCTGGTCATTGGACAGAGTGCTCTCTTTTCTTTCTTCTCCTCGTTTTCTTGTGGCCCCTTCAGTTTCGGTTTGTTTTTCTATGCCTCTTTTCCGGTTGGCATTGCCCTCTGCGGGTCGGGTAGGTGAGCTTCATGCTCTCCTCCTGCGCAGGGGTTTTCTGCTCCTTCGGTCGGGGTGATCGGTTTGGTCGTCTGTTGCCTTCTTCTTTTCTGGCGAAGAATGAGACTGCTGCTTTCCGGAGGGGTCCCTGGGTTGTTGTTTGCTTGATTGATTGGGCCGAGGGTGCATTTTGTTTTTGTCCGTTTGCGGCTCTCCGCCGTTATTGGCATGCCACGGCTTCTGGGTTCGTGGACACGCTTTCGGTTGCTCCGGTTTCCTTCTTCCCTGTTCGAGGGTGCGGGTCTCCCAGGTCGTCCGCAGGGTTCGTACGGCTCTCCAGCCTGTGGTCTATCTCCGTGCCCATGACGTCCGCAAGTTCGCGGCTCTTGCCGCCATCTTTGGTACTGTGTCCTGGGAGAACGTTTGGGCACGGGGAATTTGGCGGTCGAACAGGGTCCTTAGCTGCTCGTTAACTTGTACACGTTCCTGGGCCCAGCCGGGCTTGTGTCGCTTTGGTCGGTGGATGCGGCCTGTTGTCTCGACTTCGGGTTGAGTAGTGTGCAGCGACCGCCTCCCGGGTCAGTCCCTATTCTTTTCCTCTGTGGGTAGTTAGCTCTGGGGAGCCATAGGGGCCTCCCCCCAGAAAACCAGCGTTGAATGTAATGAAAAGCCATTTTCTGGGCGAGTCCTGGAGGCTCCCCGGATTCCCTCCCTCCCTCTGGTTGGCGTTTTTTCGCGTGTTTTGACATCCAGTCTCAGAACTGGGGTGTGGATCGCCGGCGTGGTAGGTCTGGGGCTACCCCTTTCCCCTCCCGGGAAGGGGGGAGCTGCGTAGACAGCGGCACGATGACGGGTGATGTCATACTAGTTTGCTTGTTTTTGTTTGGGGAGGTCTATCCACTCGTTCGGTTTTTGGTTGCAATTTTCACCAGAACAGGGGTTTTTGGGATGCTTACCTTTCTGGGTGCCTAACCCGGTCGATGGCAGACATAGAATGCTTCCAACCACACGGGGGTTTCTATAGGCCATTGCTCCCCTTACCTTTCTAGAGAGGGCCAGGTTCTGGCTCGTGGTCCCCGGTAGGCCCATAAGAACTCCGTACACATGACTGATGCCAAAGTCTGACATTAGCATATCAGCCTGGTAAGCTCCTGGGAGCCTCCTGGACTCACCCAGAAAATGGCGTTTCATTACATTCAACGCTGGTTTTTTCATGTTATTTAATTGGTTACGGTTACAGATCAAGCCAAAAAGAACACAGAAGGCATAGTGGGAGAGTCAGTGGTGTTATTCACAGCATCTGTCCCATCGCCGTGGATGGGTCCTCCTCCTCTCCGCTTCCGCAAAATCTTGGATCTTGCTCCTATTACGATCACTGATCAAACTCCAATGGAGACAGTGGTGGACATGTTTAGAAAGCTGGGGTTGAGGCAAACTCTTGTCACTCACAATGGGTAAGTCATTTTTGTATCATTTTACTTTCTGCTTTCTCACATGTGTTGAAGTGTAATTATGCAATATTTTTAAGTTTTTTTTTTTTTTTTAATGTATAAAATTGGGACCATAAAACTTGGAAGTTCCTAAAGTCTGTCATGGTGCAGGTTTTAGTGAAGATTCTCATAAAAGGGTAAAGACCTATGCCTACGTGTGTAATGCCCGGCCTAAGGCCTAAGCCAGCTAAGTGATAGGAAGATTTGGTATTCAATGTTGCTTATCAATTTCAGTTTACAAAGAAATTTGACAGATGGTTAATGTACAGAACCTTGCAGAATATTATTGCATTATGGTGGACGGAAAGAAAAACAGTAAGGTGTCTCCAATAATTATATCTTTTTAAACAAAGAGGAGTTACCGTATACATGACTTGAAACAGAACAAAAAAAAAGGACAAATACAAAAAAAAAATAGAAACCTACTCTGGCAACCAATACTCTACCTTGCATGCAATTTTGCTTTGCTACAATTTATCCATTGGGTTGTAGCGAATATTACAACGTATAAAATTATTCCTGACCTTTGTATTTTTTGACAGTTTTATAAAATAAATGTAGTAAATTTCCCTTATTGAATTAAAGCATCAACTATGGAGAGTCGTGAAGACTAAACATATAAATCTTGTCATAAATTTCCATAACTGAACCAGGATATCTAGAGGAAAAGGTGTGTTGGAAGGCAGAACACATGGAGTTAAATGTAAACAATGAGGTGAGGGAGCCCTCCTGTCACCTACACTGTTCTTGATTATATTATGGGCTTTCCTGAAGCCTTGGTGTCAGGGGCAAGTCAGTACATAAAGTCCTTCACCACACACTACCACCAAGAATGCTTCCTATTATCTCCATTGCTTTGGATAATGCTAAAGTGCATTTAGGTTCTGAAAATGGTTCAGATACTGCTTAGATTTGTTATGGTGTGTAGATTATATATCTGGACTGAACATTGGCTAGTTTGTAAGTTATGACATTTATATCATCTGATGGGGGTTCTTTTTTATGTGGTTAATGTACATTAACCACATAAACATGTACATTAACGTTGAGCAGAAAGGTTTTGGGAATCTTAGATGTCATTGTTTTCAGACCAATGTTGGTATTAATGGTTGTAATGGTATTTCTGGGGGAAACCCCTTCGGCTCCCTGGAGCTTACTAGGCTGATATGCTAATGTCAGACTTTGGCATCAGTCATGTGTGTGGAGTTCTGTGGGCCTACCGGGGACCACGAACCAGAACCTGACCCCCCCCCCTCAGAGAGGCATGGGGAGCAATGGCCTATAGAAACCCCCGTGTGGTTGGAAGCATTCTATGTCTGCCATCGACCGGGTCAGGCACCCAGAAAGGTAAGCATCCCAAAACAAACCCCTATTTTGGTGAAAATATTGCTACCAAAAGCTGAGCAAATGGATAGAACTCCCATAAAAGAAACGAGCAAGCGAGCATGACATCATACGTTGCCGCACCGCTGTCTGTGCAGCTCTCCCCTCCCCGGGAAGGGGGAGCCCCAGACCTCTTGTGCCGGCTATCCACCCTTCAATTCTAAGGCTGAGGTCATGTGCTCTGGCTCCGGTGGTTATTTCAGCACTGTACCTAGTGTGTGGTGACTGTCTTCTAGGTGGTTCAGAAGCCAGGAGCGATTCTCCAGTACTCGGGCTGCATGCGCCTAGGGTTTCGTTCCCTAGGTGCCCTATAAGTACTTCCCTTGGGGCTTGGGGCCACCTTCCACAAGTTCCTTGGGTTCTGCCTCTGCTGGGCCGTTTACTGCTTGGTTTTCAGCCACCCTTTGTGCTAGGGTGTTCTGTCTCCTTTGTTCGCCTTCGGGTAAGGGGCAGTTTGCACTGGTAGGGGTGCAGGGTACTGCGCAGCTTATTTCACCAATCATAATGGCCGGCTCTGTTCCGCCTGAGTACGTTGTCCTCTTGTGGGGTTTTCTCTTTTTGTTTGCCTGCCTGGTGGGGGGTCTGCCTTGGTTCTTGGCCCCTGTGTACTCTTCCTTCTTCCAGTGATTTCCCCTGCTAGGTCTTCAACCTAGCCAAACCTAGACTTCAACCTAGTCTACCAACCTAGTCTAGGTTGTT